>NC_066582.1:462730274-463030274 GCF_024323335.1 Lathyrus oleraceus
ATCTTAATTGCACTCAAGTCCGGGTTAGAACTTATCTCACCACTCAGAGATCACCAAGCACAACAAGCAAATTATATCACACCAACAAATATACATACATCAAATATACAATTATATACACACAAAAAAAGTAGGCTAAACCCACTGAAGACTATTCCCCAGCAGAGTCGCCACTTAATTTCTATAGCGGTAAATTCATGATCATCAAGCTATGGATAAGCTAGACGTCAATAAAATAAGATTCGCCGCCGCGCTTTTATTATTTCCAAGGGAAAAGGGAAAAGTACGAACAAAATCCAAAAGATAAGAAGTTTTCAAATCAAAACTAATAAAATGCCATAGATTACAGGTAAGGGGGTTGGTTACACAGAGGAAAGGTGTTAGCACCCAAAGTGTCCTAGGTACTCCTAGGGAGCCCTTTTTTTGTGTGCATATGTGTTTTTGTACAAATAATTTTTGCAAACAAATAGAATGGGGGGATGAGAAAAGAATTCATTAATTATATTTTTGTGTTTGATAAGACCTTCGGACTTGTGCCAGCATACCAACATAAAAATGAGGGATCAAAACCTCGTAGTTCGTGGTAAAAATTTCAAAGTGGATGCATTTATTTTAACAAAAATTTAAGTTTGAAATGCACAAGGGCCTAAAAATGGTTTGAATGAGTGTTAGTTCTTTTTGACTTTTGAAATTTTAAGTCAAGTATGGTTAAATTCATTTACAAAGTTTGATTTAAGAAAATGAGTTTAAAAATGCAATGACATAAGGCCAAAGTTTCTAATTTGCAATATGGTCTAAGTTTAGAAAAAACAAGCACAAGCAAAGAAGATTTTTTAAAAGGAGGGAGATATTTTGAAATTAAAGAAATGGGGAGGAGATGGAGAGACTAATCCTAAGCAAAATTTTAAAAGTTAAGAGTTGAAAAGATCTGACCAATGGGCTACAATCCAATAGACAAGAATGTCATATAGAAACCCAAATTTCCCTTGGACTTTATAGTCAAGCAACAATGCAAATACACAAATAGCAAGTTGAAGAGCAACGCATCAAATAAAGATGGCCACATCCAAGATTAGCAACCCCATGATCTTCTTCAAAATTTGCTCACGTATCAGATGACTTCAAAAGATGGCATAAGTCACAGGTTCAAAATAATAGCTTCACAAAGATCATGTTGCAGATGAACTCAAGTGGATCTTCAATATTGTATTAGATGAAGTTTCAATTCCCAAGTACTTGGTTTTTTGTGAAAGTTGGCATTGGCCAAGTCCTTTGCATATGGAGAGTTTCATAAATTCTAAGTCCAATTGTCTCAGATCAAGCCAACAGTCCACACAAGATATTTTTTAGGGTTTTTTGTTCTTATTATGTACATTAATGGTCAAAGACCACACAAACAATCACAATATGTCACAAAATATGGTTCAAGTGGACAAAGTGAAAATGAAATTAACATAAACAACTTGAATGGTATGAATAATGGCAAATGAATAAAGCTTTAAAAATTAAAGTGCATTAAAAGTAAATGACTTGAAATTAAATGCTAGTTGTTAATGAGTTAGAAGTTAGTATTGCTTTTTCTTTTGTTTTAAGTCATTCTTTGGAGAACACTCAACCCACTTATCACAAGCATGGATCCTTGAACCAAGACATCTTCCAAAGGAAGGAAAAAAGGCCAAGTTTCCACACAATACCATGAAAGAGGGGAGACTTACAATCTCACTAACTAGAATGTTATGCCTTTTGTGTCAAAATTTAGCACTATGTTAAGCAATCGTAATTGGACTTATGTAGAAGTCACAACTATTTGAGGCCGGGCATTAGAATTTTGGTGTTAATGCATGTTAGAGACATAGTATAATGAACTATGCTCATGAAACATACCACACACAAAAAGAATATGCAAAGTGGGGGGCCTAATCTCATCCATACTTATGTTGATTTTTCAATCAAATAGCCTTAGGATATAGAGATATTATAGGTCCATGACATGAATGCATAAAGAAAGGGAATAAAATGAAGAGGGGGAGGGGGAATGGATCAAACACAAATTGGACAAAGGAGGACTTTTACCAAGTTAAGATCATTCATTCATTTTGGGAGATGGAATGTACATTCCATCAATCCCCTAAATCCAATGATCTTAACCTATCAAAGTCAAATCAACCTTGACCAAGGCCCAACAACACAAGTCAAACTCACAAAATCAATTAAAATGGCTCTACACAATTAATTTGGTATTTAATCAATTAAATATAATAAAAACAATACATTAAATTAAATATGGTTGATCAATTTCCTAAAACCTCATCAAAACACCAAAGAAATGGCCATGAGATTTATCATAGGTCAAACAAGGTCAAAGGACCTTGGAGAAAAATTTTCAGAATTTTTGGAAACCTAAAAGTATTTTTAAACAATTAAAAATATTCACAAAATCAATTAAATCATGAAAATAATTAATAATGATCCAAAAAATAATTTTAATTCAGAAAATGGAAGACAAATTTATTTTAAAAAATTTGGTGAAACTCTCATATTTTTTGGATCAATATTAAATTTAATATGAATTAATGAAAATAAGAGGAATAAAATGAAAATTCAAATAATAAAAAAAACGTGGACCACTTGATCTCCCTCATTAATTGAGGTGGCGGATCAAGTGGTGAGAAACGCGCGTTCCATGGTACACGCTAGTCAGCGATCCACACGTTGGGTAATCACAAGCAACGTCTCTAATTAAAACATTTTGAATCAATCCAATGGCTCAGAACACATCCAGCGCATCGCCGAAGCAAAGTGTCGGTCATCTTCTCCAATGACGCTGGTCAGATTGGTTCTTTCATCACCATAACATAAATGAAAAAGGAGGACATGATCATAAAGAAAAAACGGCGTAGATCACGAATATCGCCTCAATTTAACCTAACTCCAAATATATAGACAGATGCGTGGAGTTGAACTTTGAGGTGTATGAACTGAGTTGCTTTGATTTGACCTCAAAACAACTCAATCTTCTTGCCTACATTGGTAGGAATTCAGACAACCAAAGATCCAAGAGAATTGATGAGAATTAAGAGAGAATCGAAGAGAAGAAAAATCTGGAAAAATACCTTCAATGTTGTGCAGAACTGGATCTCTCTCGCTTCAATTCGTGCTTGATCTTGCTTATGGAGCTTGTAGAAGTGGATTAAGAATGGTGCAAAGCTTTGGATCCTGGAGTTTTTGAATCTCCAAACAGTGAGATTCAAACTCAAATTTCAATTGAAATTTATCAGGTTTTCCTTTGAATTGTGAGGGTTTCAACGCTTGGAGGCAAATCTGGCGTGCAAGGTCCTTCAAACTAAAGCATTGGATCTCTATTTATAGCAAATGGTAAGTGTTATTTGCAAGCTTGAAAATAATTCTAAAATTGGCAATGTGAAGTGCACGCTTGCATGGGCATGTGCATGCCCATGAAGCATCTTAATTAGGTCCAAATGTACATGAAATGAGGTCTGAATGAAGATTGCTTTGCAAGGCAAAGATATTTGGATGTTTGAAGCATGATTCTTGCCAACTGATACATCCCTATTCAAGCTATGCGCAGACCCCTCAAACTTTGTCCAAAATAAGTGAATTTGGACTTTATGGAAAGGTTAGATCAAGTGGAACAACTCTCATGTTGAATACTTTTCCATTTGGAACTTGTATAATGATGAATTTTTAGGTGGAAGTTTGGAAATGTCAACATATCAAAATATTTTCTAAGTGTCAAGCCATATGTTCAATTATTCCACCTTATCTAACTTTTTATGTGAGTTTCAAATGAGAAAAGTGTCTTCATCAAAGTTGTAGATATTTCAAAAACCTTCAAAATGGTTACAAATTTGACATCATTTAGATTTGGGATGAATGAGTTATGCATTTTTGAAGTTGAGGAAAATCACGTGTTCAATGGTTTTGGTCCAAAATGACCTATAATGTATCCTCATATCACATGCCCATAAAAGTTGTTTTAGATCTTCCTCCAAACATAAAAGTTGAATTAGACACCTTGAATTTTATTGTGAAACATGGAAATATTTCATCTCATAAAAATTGAGCAAATTATGGCATTGAGAAGTTGACTTTCAAATTAGGGTTTATACAAAATGACCTATAATCTTTCAACATAGAAAATGACTTTCCAAGAAAAAATAAATCTAGACCTCAACATGAAAGTTGTTTGGAATGGAATTTATAGTAAGTTTTATCTTGGAATCATTTTCATATGATGAAAACTTTAGGAGATAGGGTCTAGGGGGACCCAGTTTTGGTCAGATGAATTCCTCTGGTCAACCACCATCAACCACCTTGCTAACTTGCAATTCTCTTGACTTTTTAGACTCATGGGAGATCATATATGCATAATATTATGAAATTTGAAGTTTCCCTTGATAAATTTGATCAATTTGTGAATAAGCTTGTTGAAGAAGTTACTCAAGATACCCAGACGAACTAGGGTTTCCAAGGCAAACCAATTCCAAACTCTTGAAGAATGCTTGATCAAAATAGCATGTAGAGATTATGGGACTCATATATGATGCCTTAGATCCATTGTGGATCATTCCTTGGTTGAGCTCTTAGCTATGAGGGTCTTAAACCCTAGATGTGAACTTGATAGATCAAAGGTGATCATGCCCTGCCTACAAAAGAGTTGGACAAATGCAAAGACATATTTTTGGTATTTTAGTTAGTAAATGATAAAATACAAAGTATGATACAATCACATAATGTTTGGTGATCTCTCACAATACAAACCCAATGAAAGAGGGGGTAAGGAGGATGCCAAGGTATGATCCCAATGCTAATGCCTATGATGAGGTAGCATGAGGGATCTTAGGGTCAAAATTGGGGTCTTACAGCCTCCATTTAAATTAAATCTGAATCACATCATAACATTTTCAACTATTTAAGATATCAGTACATATTTGTTACAACTTGTGTATTGTATTTTTTTTCCTAGTATGCTAAGAGAGTATTAAATTGATCAAGAAGACGAACATGGTGAAGAAAGAATTCTCATTAAGATGAATGATGAAGTGAGGGTTTCTTATATACACTAAGGTAACTTGAACCATAAGAAACTAAACTCTACCACATTACATTGTGCCTTAGAGAGGAAGTTGCAAATCCTAACTAACTCATAACAACTTTGTAATTGTAATCAAGCTAGTTTGTAATGTGTAATGGTGTTGTTGTCATGCTCTACATGCTCACTATAATTATGCTTCAATATCCCCCTACAAGTTGAAGGCTGATAAATGTTTATCATATTCAACTTGAGTAATAATGCATTAAAGGGTTGGGGATGAAGGGTTTTGGTGAACAAATCAGCAAGTTGATCTTTGGATTTGACTGGAAGTAACTTCAAGACACATTTCCTTGTTTTCCTCTTACAATGTGACAATCAATTTTCAAGTGTTTGGTTCTTTTGTGAAAAATAGGATTGGATGCAATGTGACTTGCACTTTGATTGTCGTGGTATATAACATGTGATTTAGTACATGTGACATGCAAAGCATTCATGAGATACAAAAGAATTTGGAGCTCACAAGTGGTTGCTGCAAGAGCTCGATATTCAGCTTCTGATGAAGATCTTGAGTTTGTCAACTATTTATTTGTCCTTCATGAATTGAGGAATCGGCCAAGGAAGAAGCATTGGCCTGGAATGGATTTGCGTGTGCCAATGCAGCCTACCCATTCGGCATTTGGGTAACCATTCAGTTGTAAAATTGAATCTCATGGGAAGAGAATGCCTTGAGCTAGACATGTTTTGATTTATCTTAGAATTCTTCAAGCAACATTGAAGTGGGTAACTGTAGGAGCTAACATGAACTGACTTAGTTGTTGTGTGCAGAAGGTTATGTTGGGCCTGGTTGCATTCAAATATAATAGCCTACCTATGAGTCTTACGTATGAATGCATATCATGATAAAGAGTGCTTAAATCCTGATGGACTTTGATAGAAGGATCAGATGGTGTGGATATTGGTCTTGACTCAAGGAACCCTGCATCTTTTATAAAGTCAAGTAAATATTTTATTTGATAAAGAAGGATACATGCCTTTGAATGTGCCACTTCAATGCCTATAAACTACTTTAGCTTTCCTAGATCCTTGATTTTGAAGGTGTTGTCCAATGCTTTTTTGATAGAATGGAATTCATCCAAATTATTACCTGTTAGGATCACATCATCAACACCACTTGCAGAATTATGATGGAGGATGACTTGGCTTTCACAAATAATGAGTGATCTGAAGTGGCTTGTTTGTAATTATGAGAAGTAAGAAATGTGGTAAGCATTTATTACCATCTTCGACTAGCTTGTTTAAGTCAATACAATGTCTTAAAAAGTTTACAAACTTGGTTAGGCTTAGTATGGAATACTCCTGGTGGAATTGTCATTTACACATTATCTTCAATTTCTCCATGTAAGAATGCATTATTCACATCAAGTTGATGTAAATACCATTTGTTACATGAAGTTAATGATATGATGGTTCTCACAGTGGTAATTTTGGAAACTGGTGATTAGATATCAAAGTAATCAAGGCCTTCTACCTGACTATAACCCTTAGCTACCAGTTGTGATTTGAACCCATCAATTGAACCATCAACTAGGTACTTGATCTTATAAACCCATTTGTAACTTATTGGTTTAACACCAGGTGGTAAGTCTACAATTTTTCAAGTGCTAGTTTTTTCAAGAGCTTGAAGTTCAAGTTGCATGGCTTTCTTATAACATTCATGTTTAGAGGCTTCGGTATATGTCTTAGGTTTAACATGAGACACCAAGGACAATGTATAATATGAATGTATGGGAGATACGTTTTTACGACAAATGAAATTTGACAAGGGATAAGGAATACCTTTGGAGGATTGATTTGATGTAGCAAGAGAGTTGCATATATAGTCTTGCAAATAAAAGGGTTGGTGGCTAACCCTTGATGAAATTCTGGTTGGTGAAGGCATGTGATCATGGCTGTCTAATGTAGAGGCTAATTTAGGATTTATGGTGTTTGGGTTAAAATGGTTAGGAGCAAGTTGAACTGATGTGACATGGTCATTTGGTATAGGGTTAGTAGTGTTAATATTGGGTTGAGTTGGTGTGGCATGGTGTTGCGCCGCAAAAAATATAGAGTTACCACCAAATTTTATTTATTCCAAAGAAAAGGGAAAATGGAGATAAAACCCCAAAGAGAATGGTCTTCACAACCAAGAGGAGAATGGTCTTATCACCCCTCACATCCATCGTACTCGATGGGAACCACTATGCTTGTATTAATACGTATGAATGTTGTTTATCTGAATGTTACATGTTATCGGGTAATGAGAGGTGAGATAATATGGGAAAAGAAAATTTTAAATTAGTGTGGAAAGAAAAAGGGGAATTAATTGTTAATGTGCTTGCCAAGCTTTCGAAAATCCTTATGCCTACGTATCCTCATTCATGCAATAAGGAAATCAGAGCTCCTTAGTTCCGATCACAAATGGAGTATTTGTTTGATTGTTTTTAATGAACAATGTTAACATTCGGGTTCTAAAATCAACTTGCTTGTATGCTCGAGCATGGGGAGCTTTAAGCGTTTGTTTGTTTGTGATAGAATGGATGCGCTTGATACTCTTGTAGTTAAAAATTACTTGTATGCTCACGCATGAAGGCTTAAGCTTCGTTCATGGTAGAACGAAAGTAACATGCCCTTTCTGAAAAGGTTTTGAAGGATGCCCTAAGGAAGAAAAGTGATTTGATTGGTTGAGTTGATTTTATACTTGGAGACAAGCATCTAAACCTTGGCTAAGTACGACTAACAATAAGAATACTTGGGAGTTGAGACGACAGTGACATCCTAACCACTACTTTTCATCCAAAATAAGTTTTGATTTGTGAATTTTTTTGGAGAGTTTAATCATTAGTACCTGGAGGGAGACAAGTATTTGACCCTTGGCTAAGTACGACCAACAATCAGAATACTTGGAATTGAGAGGACAGTGGAATCCTAGCCACTCTTTTTCTCACTCAGAGCATCGAATTGAACTTGTTTTATTGTTAGGTGTTTCGAATGGAAGTCAAGCATCGAGCCACAAGCTAGGTATGGCCGACAACATAAGTACTTAAGTGTAGCACAAGTAAATACACCCCACTTTTTCATTCAAGTTTACTGAGAAAATGGTTTTGAAAAGGGCATTTGACGTTGGATCAAGCATTTGGAATTTATTGTGAAAAAGTGTATGAAGAATGGAGATAGAGATAGATTGAGAAGAGGTGGTATGAGAGAATGGATAATTATAATGAGATACTTGACGTTGGATCAAACACTCACGTTGCTATGAAGTGAGTTTAATTTTGATAATTATGATGAGATACTTGAATTGGAATGTTACAAAGGTAACAATCGATTGCACCATTCAAGCAATCAATTACATCTTGGGAAAATTTGAAAATTCATAAACCAATGATATTCCAAACCATTGCAATCCATCATGAAGTTTCTCCAAACAATGCTACTAATATAAGATGTGTATTATGATGTATTTAAAGAAAAATATATCATATTTTCAAATAAACTCTTTCACATATAATTTCATACAAATTCAGAAAAAATTCAAGTGTTCATACAACATTAACAATGAAACTTTGTGGATAACTTTCATATCATTTGAATAGTTTAATTCAAAAAATTTGAGCACTTAAGGTTATTTTATTTGAGTTTTACATTTATAGAGAAGATCAATTTTATATATGGGAATTTATTTGAAAACATTTCATATATTTAAAATCTATTTTGATCACCAAGTGTGCGGTGACAATTATTTATAAAAGAAAGTGGTGTGCATTCTAAAAATTGTTTGTAATAGAAATTGGTGTGCTTTCTAAGTGTTGTAAATAGAAAGTAATGTACTTTTTAGTTTACGTGAGAATCATCATAGTGTTTGATGATTTTGGAAAAGGTCATTTGATTCGGTGAGATTCAAAGTCCGCTATAGGTTTGGTGTTTATATTAGAAGATTATAAGAGAGGACTTGTACAAAGATATAATATAATGGAAAATCCTCCAATGTGTGAAGGGTCTAGATTTAACCTTGGTTATAAAGAGAACTATGATATATCCTTGTGTCATTTGTTTTTCTATTATTTATTTTTCTGCACTTTTTATTCTATGTTCATCATCGTAATCTCAGGAAAAAATATAACATCTGCAAAATATCAAGAAATATTCATAAAACCTAACTTACCCCCTCTTAGATTACACTTTCGAGTTACAATTAGTATCAGAGCGGGTTAAGGTAACTTCCTCCCCGATCCAGGTAGATATAACTTATGCAAAACCATTGGTAGGTGGTGGCAACAACAACAAATCACCATGTTTCGTTGGTGAATATTATGACATTAGGATAATTTGTATGAAAATGTACTTAGAAGACCAAGATATGAGATGTTGTTGAAATGGACCATTCATTCCTACAACTTATATAAACAATCTAGAACAACCAAAGGTAAAAGGCTCTTGAAACAATGACGACACAAAGAAAGTGTTGTTTGATAAGAAGGAAAACAACGTACTTGAATCTGCCTTTGGAATGGACGGAGTTTTCCGAGTATCAAATTGCAAAACAGCCAAGTAAATTTGGGACACATTGGAAGTAACACATGAAAGCATAGAGGAAGTGAAAAGATTAAAATTGAGCATTTTATCTCAAGAATATGAATTGTTCATAATGATACCCCATGAAAGTATTATTGGTTTGTAAAAGAGATTTACACACTTGACAAACCATTTGATGGCACTTAGAAAAATATTCACAAATAATGATTTAAATCTCAAAGTTCTTAGATAATTGTCTAGAGCATGGTGTCGCATCCGCGAAAAACAACCGGCGGGCAAAAACAAAACAAACAGAGCCACCACCATGCGTTATTTATCCCAAAAGAGGGAAAGGAAACGCTCGAAGTAAACCTGGAAAAGACATGGTCTCGCGACCAAAGAGAATGGGATCGGGAGTCAGTTACGCAAGGGGAAGGTATTAGCACCCCTCACGTACGTCGTACTCGACGGGATCCATGCTCAAAAAGATAGGATAAGGTTGCTAAAACAAACATCATACACACACACTGAAAACAACACAGGTGGGAGAAGAGGGGAGAGGGCTCGCTAGGATATCGCATCCTATGCCTACGTATCTCATCTGGAATGAGAATCAGAGCTACATGCTTAAAAGCTTTGCAGTCCTCTACGTTATGCCCAGGAGCACCTGAGTGAAATTCACACTTAGCATTTTCATCAAAATTGGTTGGCCTCTGATCAGGTCTCAAAGGCGCCAGAGTTCTTAGTTATACCAACTCCAGATCCTTCAGCTTCTTCAACAGAAACGAATAGGTCACAGGCGGCCTATCAAACTGCCGATCATTCATCCTCCCCCTGACTTGATATCCAGCCCTCTGTGGCCTCTGCTGAAATGGCTATCTTTGTTGTTGGGGTTGTTGTTGTTGATGTTGCTGTTGTGCAGGCTGATTATCAGCAGGAATAGTTACCGCAGCAGTGTGCTGAAAGTAACGATCCCTACTCGGTCCTCTTTGGGAATATACTGCGCTGGTATCACCCTCCTTCTTCCTCTGGCCATTTCCGAAGGGCTTCTTCGATCCTGACGACAAAGCATTACCACCCTGTATTTTTCCGAGCGTCAACCAACTCTCAATCCTTTCACCAGCCACGACTATATCAGCAAAGTTGGTGACTGGGCAACCAACCATCCTCTCAGCGAATGTCCCCTGCAGGGTACCCATGAACAAATCCGACATCTCCCTGTCCACTAATGGAGGTTGCACTCTGGCAGCCAGCTCCCTCCATCTTTGCGCGTACTCTTTAAACCCCTCATTTGACTTCTGAGACATACCCTGCAGCTGGGTACGACTAGGAGCCATGTCAGCGTTGAATTGATATTGTTTAAAGAAGGCATCGCCAAGATTCTGCCAGCTCTTGATATCAGAAGACTTCAGCTTGGTGTACCATTCCAAGGATCCTCCAGACAGACTGTCTTGGAAGAAGTACATCCACAGCTTCTGATCCATCGTGTATACGCAGAGATCTTGCGGACGAAGGCCTGAAGGTGAGTCTCTGGGCAGGAACTCCCATTGTATTTATCAAAAGAGGGCGCCTTGAACTTCTGTGGGATCACAATCCCCTCAACCAGCCCCATGTTTGACATGTTGACAACCCCGGGAGTGGCATAGCTTTCGAGAGCTCTGATTTTTTCTGCCAGCAACTGAATTTCTTTATTGGGTGGTTGGACACCGTACTGCCCAAACGGCTCATTGTGCATAGAGAATTGATCAGCTTCTCGGTCTTCCTCTCTATCATCATCAGCCCCGAAGAAAGGCGGGAACAGACTATCTTTCAGATTATGACCCATCTGACCGGGTTGACCACCTGTGGCAGCACCAAAACCACCAGCATTGTTTACCACGCCCACAGTTGTTCTTTTTCCGCCTTCTCGAGAGCCACCCAGCCCCTGGTTGGAGACACCATCCAGGTTAACACCATTGTTGGCCGCTGAAGCCCGCTCGAGCTTCTCAACTTTGTCAGCCAGTGCTTTCTGACCAACTGCAAAACCTTGCATGATGTTGATGAACTTGTTCATTTTCTCTTTCAGCTCGAGAACGTCTGTATTAGGGAGATCCATCAGCCTTGGAGTGTTGCGTCTGGTAAAATATCTGTGAGGGCGTGTTGAGTGCAAAGGTACAACTCTACCAGCACGAGCAATGATTCCTGAAACAATCAAGCACGTTAGAACTGATACCTGCAAAATAAAAACAAGTTATTATGATCATGCATGAATGCAGTGTTTATCCACATGAGGAACACTTTGTCTCTTGATCCTGGCTTCATCGAGACAAATAATAATCCGACATCAATATTCTGATATTCATCATTTGACTTCATCATACAGATCAGAGGTATATGATTTAGCAAAATACCACCCAACCATGTGTGTGTTGTGTGAGTGCATACGGTAAAGCAAATAAAGCTTGAAGATCAATCACTGAATGAAAACAATCATCACATATCAAAAATGCACATTAAGCGCCATAGTCATACATCACAGCTGAAACAAATCAAATACAATTCCCCAAAATCAGGAAGGAAATACAAGCAAGTGAATTCCGTCAACAGGCCTGACGGTAATCCACACAAAAGAAAGGTCTAGCCTGATGAAGGTCCCACAGAAGGCCCTACATCCTCAACCATCTTCGCAAACTCTGCGGCGAACCTGAGCTCGGTATTCTCTTACTCTAATCTCCCCACCTCCTTCTGGTGAATCTTCATCTGCCTGAAGTAATGATCTCTCTCAGCAATGTAATGATCTCTCTCGGCGATGTAATGATCTCTCTCGGCGATGATCTTCACATTCTCTGTTTCCTTAATCTTCAGCTTCGCCTCCCACTCAGCGATAAGGACTCTGACTCTGCCTTCCCTCTGATCCCTCACGAGAATTTGCCTCCTCTTCTCATCTTCAATGACCTTTGAAGCTCTAGCCAATCTCTCCTTGGTGATGTCGTGCTCCTTTGTCGACGACGCTAAAGCTTGACTGACCTTGCCATAGTAAGCGGTATCCATCTCAAAGCGTTTCACTTCCAGGGCATGTCGCTTTTCCTGATCTTCCATTCTCCCTTTGATCTCCTGATTAGCCATCTGAATACGAGCGACACTCATCTCCAATTCCGTTTTCTCTGCAAGCAACTGATCTCTCTCCCGCTTCATCTCTAGGAACTCTTCCATACTAACAGAAGAAGGAGATTCCTCAATCAACGGATACCAAGGATCAACCATAGGAAATGGTAGACAAGTAAGCTCCACTCTCTTGCTGAGCCAGTCATCAAACGGAGGGAAAGACCTGTTATTAGCTCTACCCCAAGAAAATTTGCCTTTCCTTTGAATGTTACGCCATGCATCAGATACCTGCCTCAACCTGGCCTGATTGCCCTTAACCGGGAAGTACAAAGTTTCCTGAATCTCACTCTTGAGAGGAGGAACCTCCATAGCGAATCCCATTTGTCTCTTAAGAAGCGTAGGGTTATAATTAATGCAACCCTGAACTCCTATAAGTGGCACATTGGGAAAACCCCCACAACTGCAAATGAAATCTTGTCCAACCCCGCTACTGTGAGTCCAAGCTATGTCTTTGGCCCGCAAACCCATCAGCTTGGTCGCCCAATTGACAGTATGGTCAAGAAGAACAAAAGCACCCCTGGAAGGCAAATATCCCATAAACCACTTGTATAGCAGTTGAGTGCAACATCGAACCAATCCCCCACGCCTCTTCTCGTTCTGATTGTGGACCGAGTAATAGACATCTCCGATCAAGGTAGGGATAGGATTCCTCTGAACAAACAAGCGGATGGCATTAATATCCACGAAGCTCTTCTGATTAGGAAACAGAATGGTCCCATAAATGCTCGCAGCAATCAAGGCACAAACAGTCTTCCAATTACCCAACTCAGCATGCTCCTTGGCCTTAGCTTCTAGGAAACTCAGATGAAAACCAGGAAACTTCCCCTTCTCTTTCAGACTCCCCTTAACCATCTCCGGACTCAAATAAAGAGCACGGGAAATCCCACCAATATCAGGTTCTTCCTTAGTAGCATAGAAAGGAACCTGATTTCTGATCTGAATGCCCAAGATACCAGCATAGTCCTCCATCAAAGGCCCTAATAAGTAATCTGGGAAGACGAAACACCTCAAACCAGGATCATAAAACTGGAGAAAAGTATGGATGGCACTCCTATCTCTGTCAGTGAGCCTAAAAACCATCTTCAGAATACCCCCATACGTCTCACGAAACATCCCCACATGGTCGGGTGTAATCAATGCTATCATATCCTTCAGCACACTGATCTCTGGATCGAAGAAACTGTAGACGACATCGTCCTTCAAACCGGTCCTCATATCTGAGCAAAGAAAGTCTCTCAACCAGGATCTTGATCAAAAATGTCCCTGCATATGGATAAACATGTGTTAGATGCAGATAAATGCAGAATGTCAATGATGCTTGATGAATGAATGCAATGCCTAGTGCCATCCTCCAAGTCATCTGATCATCTATTGCACTGAAACCTGATCTCTGAACTGATCACAACCATCTGAGGTACTGATTAACCATAAGTCCCCCTCAAGGGTTCCGAAATAAACGAAATTGAAAGATACATCACCATCATCACCAGACAATCTCTGAGATAACCACAAGAACCTCTGAATCGGCCCGGGGTATCCTGAGATAAACGGATCCCCACTGATAAATATCACGGACAGAACTCCGGCGTCTCATAAAGAACTGTCCATAAATCTGACTTATAAATAGGACTCTGATCAACTGTTGAATCATTAGTCACCATCTGAACATGCATCTGTAAGAATCACCCCGCCCCTCACAGGTAAATTCTAATCAGGTCATCCTAAGGCGGATAATAGTCTCGACAATCGGGCAAAGATACTCAACGGGTTTGCCCTTTCGGGTGTGCCGTTGTAGCTCTCTTAAGATCGTCTAAACCAAAGATCCGGGAAAGAACGGTCACCGAAGTCAATAGTCCAAAAGAGGTAACCCAACCAAAGTGGAATACTCCACCCGGAAGGACTCTCTCAGATGAACCTCGTCCGGCTTGTGGTATGTCACGTCGCAACAACATGCCCAACCAGCATGTGAGGAACGTGAGACCACACTAATCCTAGGTGTATACTCGGGCCTGGGTTTTAGCCCCACTCAGAACACCCACCCCAAACAGAGGAACCACCTGTACAAAGGACAGCAACATGATAGTATGATGCATGCAAATATTTATGCAAATATATACACAACAGAATAATAAATGCAATAAATAAAGCGGCACAAGCAACCTAAACTATCCTAGAACGCTAGGAGAGACTCGCTTAGGGAAGATGGACCAGCAATAGGTCGACTTCTATATCCCCAGCAGAGTCGCCAGCTGTCGCATCCGTGAAAAACAACCGGCGGGCTAAAACAAAACAAACAGAGCCGCCACCGTGCGTTATTTATCCCAAAAGAGGGAAAGGAAACGCTCGAAGTAAACCTGGAAAAGACATGGTCTCGCGACCAAAGAGAATGGGATCGGGAGTCGGTTACGCAAGGGGAAGGTATTAGCACCCCTCACGTCCGTCGTACTCGACGGGATCCATGCTCAAAAAGATAGGATAAGGTTGCTAAAACAAACATCATACACACACACTGAAAACAACACAGGTGGGAGAAGAGGGGAGAGGGCTCGCTAGGATATCGCATCCTATGCCTACGTATCTCATCTGGAATGAGAATCAGAGCTACCGTAGTTCGGCTCACGCACGCCGAAACAAAACACACGCAAAACAGGCAAACATGGAAATCGAATGCCAATCGCTGGACTTACATCAGACTCCGAACCAAACAAACCCACACTGGAAACCAAATGCCACTTGATGGACTTATATCGGACTCCAAGCACACAACAATAGGATACGGAATGCCAATCGCTGGGCTTACATCCATCTCCTAACACACACAAGAAGAATAACACACAACAAGCTACTAAGGAGTCGGGAACTCGAGCCTAGCAACTGTCAAGCAAACACACACAAAAAAGAAAAAGGGTGCCCGGAGAGATCTCGTACGACCTTCTGCCTACGTACCTCATCTGGTATGAGGATCAGGGCAACGTAGTTCCCCTTAATAGGGGAGAAACCTTCTCCTAACCAGAGACTGGGAAATGACCAACTAGAAGGGAGACTGACTCGAGCCTAATAGTTATCATGTATTCCACAATGGTCCTAGGTTGAGTTTTCTATCTACTTGCACCAGCAGCAAGCTATCCTAAAGAGGCAAAGCAAGGCATGCAAGCACAATCAAAACAAAGCAAACATACACAATTAGCACACACTATATACAGACAAAGTGGGCTCACACAAGGGTTAAGCTGCAAAAGCAAGCCAACTGTATCAGGGTGATGTTAGCTCTTAACCCTAACATTGAGAGTTAGGGTGAAGCAGATGAAATAGGAAGTGAGGGGTGTGCCTCACAGCTCTTATCCCTGTCCTGGGAGAGCTTTAGACAAATGAAGTGTGGGTTCAGAAAGTGGGAACCCTTCTACACTTATGACTGACTCAACATAGATCTTGGGTTAATATCCACAATGCATCAACACCAGTTGTGTGAGCAAAGGGATGACTCAACTGAATAGCAGGAGATGGATTGCACATCTCTTTTATCTGCCAATTGCCTTATCAAAGGTCTTTTCCTGCTTGGGGACAAAGATAAACAAGCACAAGCATTGCCTCTTAAGGAGGACTTCAGACAGGTGCCTGACCAAATAACAGGCCAGGTCTTCCAGACTACATGAAGTTAGTGAGTTCTACCTCAATTGGTTAAGCAACCAAGCAACAACAAAAGCAAGTTCACAATGAACTATAGCAACTAATGTACCTGAAAACAATCTAACTCAGTCAGTTTACAAGTCAGAAAAGAAAGTCAACAGTTAACTGTACACAAGCAAACAGACAAGCAAAGCTATGCATCAAAGCAAAGCTCAAGCTCAACTCAAATGACTTAGAAGCCACCTACAAAACAAACTCAATATTAGTTCAACATTGACCAATTAGTCAACTCAAGCAATGTGAATCAATTCCCTCAATGTCATATGCTTCTTAACCTGCAAACCAAGCTCAAACATGAGAAGCAAACCCCTAGGACAAGGCCCAGGGTCAAAGAGGGAGAAATAATTCAAAACAGAACATGAAAATTGGCACAAATCAAGTTCAATCAATTTAAAACAATATTCAATTGGTTCCATATCCATATCATACACCAATTTCATTTCACAAAGCAAATAGTGCAAAGCATGCAATTTGAAAGCTCATTGAACCAAACAGAATGAATCAATCCACATCCACTCAAAAATAACTCAATAAATCTCAAGAAAAATCATGGCTAAACAGCACTCATAACATGATCATCATACCAAATTTCAAGTCATTTGGATAAGTGGAAGCAAGGCTATTAAATTCTATAAGGCAAGGCAAGGCAAACAAGCTCAATGAGGGCACAATTTCATGCATCAACTTAGCACAAGCCTAGAACAGAATCTATACATGATAAATGCATCCAATCAAAACCAAAACAAACTTCAATGTGTCTAGAATCAATCCACAAAATTTCAAGTTCATCCAATAAACCTCAAGAATTTCACAAAACATCTAAGTTCATGACTCTCAAAAAGTCCACAAATGACATATCAGAAGAGAAAATCTCAAACAAATCAAATATGCATCCAAATATTCCATAAAAAATCACAAGCAAACCTAACACCCAGAAGTAGCATCATGCAAAAATTCACATCAATTGGCATTTATTTAGCATGGTAATGAAAATCAACAAGTCAAGCAAGCAATGGTGTGACACAAATTGTCACACCTATATTCATCACATCATATCTCATCAACCAGGAAAGCAAAAAATGCAAACTCTATACCAAAATGTCCCTAAGGATGTCTATTTTAAGCATGCAAAATTTCAAGAACTTTGGATAGAATCTCATCATTTCACAATCAAAATGGCAAAGTAGGTCATGGAAACATACACATACACAATCCCTAAGCCAAAACAAATTCCATCCCGGCACAAATCATGGAAAAATATTCATTAAATTCTAGAGATCATGATGAACACAATGAAAAAAATCCCAGCTGAATTGGATTAATATTCAGGGAGATATGAATTTTTGAATGGAAGAGAAAAATAAAAAATGCACATTGAAGCATACATGGAATAGCATGGTTAAAGATGAAATAATGCAAAGGCTTTCATATGAAATGTCCCAGCAAGGAATCGAAGGGAGGGAGGTTTTGAATTTGGGCGCGCTGAGTTAAATGAATGGACACGTGGTCCAGTGCATGGGCGAATAACACCAAAAACCATGCAAAGTAGCGCTGAATGGATCAAACCGCTTCTGGAATCAAAAATCCAAATGTTCATACGTGTTCATCATAAACCCTAGGCTCAAGAACAATTGTGCTCAGAAATTCATGAAATCCATACCATTGGAATCCTCTTTCAACGTACATCACGAGTCTAAACTTATTTTAACCTAATTCATCCTAGATTCGTAGATTTGAAGCAAAACATATTCACACATGAAACTTCTAATCAACATAACTTGTTCATTTCCCCATGAAATTCAATGATTCAAATTGCAGTTTACTCTACATTCCAAGATCTACTAAAAGCACCTAATTATTTCATGAATCATCAAAGTCGAAAACTGACCTCAATTGAATGGCAGAAGTGGAATCGTGCGAATTAAGCCTTGGCAAGGTGAAACAGATGTTCCTCAACTCTCATATGCATGAATGAAGAAAGGTTTGGCTGTTAATCGTGCTTGAGAAGTCCAGAAAATCAAACTGCCATTGATGATGGTGTGCTTCAACAGTCCTCGAATTAGCTTGAGAATCAATGGATCTTGCTTCAAATAGCTTCAATTGTGCTCGTGGATGAAGATTGGATCAAGAGTGATGCAAGGTTTATGCAGAAAAATGGAGAAAAGTTGAGAGAAGAAGTTGAAGAATTTTGGATCTAGATCTCAATTTCCAAATTCTGTTATGCTTAGCAAGAAAACAGTTATGATTATGGTTTTATATGTGTTGTTAATGATGTTCACTAATCATGATTAGGTTAATGCAAAGGTTTAAGTGAAATGCAAGTTTTAGTGCACATTAGCAAATTGCCTTGTACATGGAATAACCAATGTAACAGTGCAAGGTTTCTGAACCAATTCACTTCAAAATGTTGTTTCTAAGCCAAGGCAAGTGGAATCAAGTGAATTCAAAGCATAATTTTCAAATTGCATTTTTCCCTCCAAAATTCAAATGGAAAGTCCAATTTTTTTGTAATGGAAATTCATGGATTTTGATGCTTGAATTGGATAGAGCATATCAAGACAAGAATGTGGCAAAAAATCCCACTCTATTTGGCCTCTTGGTTCAAAAGTTATGCACTTTTGAAATTCAAATTTTCTTGACCAAGATTGATCCATAACTTGCCAACTACACATGCGAAATTCATGTTCTTGGACGTTTTGGAAAGGTGAGAGCAAGATCTACAACTTTCATGTCGGACAAAATTTCATTTGAAGCATTTTTGGACATGTAATTTTGAGGAGAAGGCCTTTCCATTTTTGGCAATTTTGAATTACAAGTCACTTTCTATTTTTGGAAAGTTTTCATCTGACTTTATTTTCTTCATTGTTGATGTTTGAAATGTCAAATGAAACTTGTTTGGACATGAATGAAGTGTTTCTAACCCTCTCCCACCTCCAAATCCATGAGTTGACTTGTGGTTGACTTTTGTTGACTGATAGATGAATTGGCTATGCACAGGTGAACTTGAGCCTCAATCTCCTGATGAAATGGCTCAAACATGAAACCCTAGCTTCCATAAGCTCAATGAAACCATAGAATGATCCCCCATCTCAATGAAGACCTCATCTCCTTGACAAGCCCTGATTGGCACAATTCAGATGATTAGGGTTGACTAGTGGTCAAAACCCTAATCCCAAAGAATATGACCAAGCACAATGAATCTCTTGGTGATGACAAGACCATGATGATGATGATGTACCATTTCAACCAATATAATGATCCACCTTCTTGAGGAACCAAGAAACCCTAATTTCAAGCACACACCCTCAGATGGCTAGTGATCAATTTCATGAAACCCTCAGCTTGAATATCTTTTAACCTCTTCATCTTCTGATCAAGACCTAGGAGGATGACTTGCTCAATGTTGCCATATGATATGCAAAGATGCAATGACTAATGTCCTACAAATGAAATGCAATGTGCTAAGCTAGTCCCAAGAGAGGAGGGCAAATTTTGAGGTGTTACACATGGCAACCAAAATTGATGATAAGAAGAGTATTTCTAATGTTCCATTGGTTGTATTATTTGGAAAACTTTAAGAACATGAAATGGAACTTAATGTATTGAAAATACATGAATTGGATCATAAAAAATTGGAGAAGCATGAAAGACGTGAAGTTAAAGCAAAATATCTTGCTTTTAAGTCTAAAAATGATGGTAATCAAGAAGAAAAATATCAATCCAAAGATGATAAAGATGATGCACCAACCAAAAAATTTGAAAAAAATTTAAGAATGTAAATGACATAGAAAATTAGTCAAAACAAGAATAAATTGTTTTGAATGTGGAAGAAGAGGTCATGTCAAAAGTGAGTGTCTTAATCTTCAAAAGAAGGTCAAAGTCAATAACAAGAAGGATAGGAAATCAAAAAGAGCATATGTGACATGGAAAAACAATGAAGTAAGTTCATCTTCAGATGAAGAACAATAAAACATGGCATTAATGGATTTACATCATTCCGATGATGAAGAAAGTAAGGTTAGCGATCTTTAACCATCTTATAGTGAATTACATAATGCTTTCCTTGAATTTCAAGCAGAATCTTTGACACTTTATAGAACATGTTCAAAATAAAATAAAATAATTTTATCTCTTTAAAGTAAAGCTAATGACATGAAAGTGGAGTTAGACCAAGTCAAAAATTCAGCATGTAATAAATGTGAAACTCTTGAATCAAAAATTGTTGAATTGAACCAAGTGTTAAACAAACTGTGAAAGGAGAACTTGGTTTAGAAAATGTACTACACAAAAAATATAGTATAATGATAAGTGTAGTCTTAGATACTCTAAATTTTATAAACCAAGTACAAGCCAAACTACCTTTGTTAAGGCTAGTGTTTATTGGTTTTGGAAAAAGTCATTTGATTCAGGGAGTTCAAAGTCCACCATTGTTTTGGTGTTTATGTTAAAAGATGGTAAAAGAGATCTTGGTGTGAGGCTTGTGAAAATATCTAACATAGTGTAAAATCCTTCAAGGTGTGAAGGGACTTGATGTAGTCTTGGTTATAAGGGTAACTAGGATATATCCTTGTGCCATTTACTTTTCTATTATTTATTTTTCTACACTTTTTGTTCTAAGTTCATCAACGCAATTCTGGAAAAAAAATCTACAAAATAGCAATAAATATTCATAAAACCTAATTCACCCTCTCTCTCTCTCTCTCTCTCTCTCTCTCTCTCTCTCTCTCAGGTTGTACTTTGTAGTTACAGACTTCATTTGGACATGCTTAGGCTAAACTCATCATTTTGAGATGTAGATAATGCACATGATTCTTTAAAGACACTCCAATCATGTGGCATGGATTGTGACAATACGTGTAGATCTTTATTCCTCTAACATGACCCGTGGGAAACAGTCTTGAACCAAAATCTTATGGAAAAAAATTTTTGTAGGGTTTTGATAGTTGCTCGATTGTTTTGTCTTCTTAAAGTGGAGTATCATGTTGATGTTCTTGTTGGATAAGCAATGAAAATACTTTATTAATGCGTGGAAGGGGTTTCATAAGCATGATTTGAGACTAATGGAACATATTTTTCGTTTAATCCCTTTAGGAAGTAAATATCATAGTTGTTGTCTATATAACGTTTGATGCTTCACAGAAGAAGGCATGAGCATTTGATGGATCAATTTCATGTTGGTAGAGGATAAACATTATCAAATTCTTGCCAATTCTTCTTGAGAGTAGTGAAAAAATGATTTATTGTTTTATCCCCTTACTTGAGTGAATAAATTCCCTTTTACAAGTTATATATATGAAGTATGTCTCTTTTGTAATAGAGATCTTGGAGATCTGTCTGGATTTCTTAAGCTAGACCCATCCAAAGAATACTTTTGGCTATTTCTATGTCTATTGAATTTGTAATTTGTGCCATAATTATCGTGTTGCGCTGATCTTAGGACATGGATATATGATTATATTTTTTTAGTAAAATTAGGGTTCCATCAATGAAACATAATTTTTTATTTGACATGAGAGGGAATTTTATCTATCGAGACCATAAATGATAGTTTGTATTGTTGAGAGATGGTGAAACAATGGCATGGTCAGGATTGTGATGCGTGCTTTTCGCAAGTATACGAACGCGTCAGAGTAATATAAAAGATTGTCGAATCCACAGAGACCAAGTGTCAATCTATCGTTATCTATTGTTATGGTGTTTATCAAAGGCAATCAAAATAGGTGTTTTTAGAGTGTGCAACGAAAAGTAATTGTAGCGGTGTATTCGTCACTTTATGATTTATTGATTAAATCAAAAGCAAAGTATACAAAGAATCGAGTCGCCACCGCACTTTTATTTATCCAAAGGAATGGCTAAAAAGAGAACAAAAGCCTAAGAAGTTTTACACATAGAAAACTAATGAAAAGATCAGAGATCTGGGTAAGGGGTTAATTACGCAATGGGAAGGTGTTAGGCACCCAAAACGTCCTAGGTACTCCTAGGGAGCCCTTTTCACACTTGTTGTACAAAATGTTATTTGTTAATGAAATATTTATTGTGCAAACATGGATTGAAGGGATGAGAAAAGAATGTACAAGTTATTGTTTTTGTGTTTGAACGGATGAACCCGTTGCCTACGTACCTTTCCATGGAAGGTAAGGATCAAAACGCCGTAGTTCGGCTAAAAGATTTCCAAAATATGAGTGGGTTCATTTTAAAACAAAAGCCCTAAGGTCTTTCGTTATCCACGGGAGAAAACTCAACCTTATACAAACAACAAGTCCACCATGTGAGAAAAGCTTCAACTTGCTAGTGAGGGGTTAACCCTATAATAAGCAAGGAAGTCTTACAATTCAATCACTAAGAACAAAAGGCGAGATTAACATCAACCAACTAGGATAAATCAAACATATGGCTAATGTATGAAAACTTATCAAGAATGGACAAAGCCACAAAACAATTGAATGAGTGAGATTAACCAATTAGGATTTATTCACAAAAGATGGTCAAAGTAGGATTTAGAGTTCAATTCAAAGAAGTATTATGAAAAATGAAATTTGGAAAATCAAAGGCCTAAAGCCTAGGTTTCTAATTTGAAAAGAGATGAGAAATGTTTGCACAATGTTTTCTGGTTTGAGTTAACATGCAAAGATGGAGGTTTAAAGAAACACAAGGATGGGAGGGTGAGGAGGTAAAACTTCTTAGATGTTCACCTCTTGAGATCATATGTAGATGATTCAAGTGATTCCTTTGGAATAGGCAATGAGCAATAACAAATAAACAAAGCAAATGGATACCGGATGCCAATCAATGGACTTATACCAATCTCCTAAAACAAACATGGATACCGGATACCAATCAATGGATTTACACCAATCTCCTAAAACAAACATGGATATCAGATGCCAATAAATGGACTTATACCAATCTCCTAAAACAAACATGGATATCAGATGCCAATAAATGGACTTACACCAATCTCTTAAAGCAAAACAAGAGATACCAGATGCCAATCAATGGACTTATACTAGTCTCACAAACAAACATAACAAGGATACCAGATGCCAATCAATGGACTTATACTAGTCTCCCACCATATCATAGGAACAAATGCCAAGTAATGGACTTATGCTTGTCTCCTCCATGGTCAAGTAAGATGCTATAAAGCAAAGTTTATGGAATGATATACCAATGATGATGATAAATGCATAAAGGCACACTCAAGCAAATATGCACAGATGAATCAAACAATCAGACAAACAAGTCAGTTAGCACACACTAGATACAATCAATTAGGCTCAAGCAAGGTTAGACTTTACAGTCAACTGGAATGGGGTATTTTGTGCTCTTAACCTTAACATTGAGAGTTAAGGTGAAGCAGATGAAATGGAGATGAGGGGTGTGCCTCATAGCTCTTATCCCTGGCCTGGGAGAGCTTTAAACAATAGAATGTGTGGGAGTTCAGAAAGTTGGAACTCTTCTCCACAGATAGACTCTATAAGATCTTGGGTTAATATCCACAATGCATCAACATGTTATGTGAGCAAGGGGATGACACACTGAATAGTAGGAGATGGATTACACATCTCTTTTGTCTACCAATTGCCTCATAAGAGGACTTTTCCTGCTTGGCACAAAGATAAACAAACACAAGCATTGCCTCTTAAGGAGGACTTCAGACAGGTGTCTGCCCACATAACAGGACAGGTCTTCCAGACTACATGAAGAAGAGAGGTTATACCTAAGTGGTTAAGCAACCAAGCAAAAGCAAGTTCAAAGTGAACTTAAGCAACTAATGTACCTGTGGAAACATCACACAAATCAGTACAACTATACAGACAAACAACCAACAGTTAATATCAGACAAACAGACAAGGTACACAATGTGCAAGCCAAAGGTCAAACTCAAATGGGTCAACATCAACCTACAAAACACACAAATATTAGTAATCAAAGGCAAACATCAATGCTCAAATGATGGAGCATCAACAACTATGGAACTTGGATGTTCAACCTGAAATCAAAGCTCAAATGTGAGAGGCAAACCACTAGGTCAAAGCCTAGGGTCAAAGATGGAGAAAAAATTTAAAACAGAAGCTGAAAATTAACATGAATCAACTTCAAACACATCTTAAAACAATCCAAAAGGTCTCATATCAATATCAATTACCAAAAGTATTTCATGATCATTTGAAGTTCAAAACAATTTTAAAGCCCAAATGTGACCAACCAGAATGAAAAATCTCAATTAAATCAGAAATCATTCAAATAATTCCCAAAAAATTCATGTTCATTCACAACATCCATAATATACATTACACAAAAAATCAGAACAATTGGAAATCATTTGGCATGGCAAATATATCATATAAGATGAACAAGCAAAAATGTGACACAAATTGTCTCACCTACCTTAACATGATCATAAAACAGCAATGACACATGATAAAAATACCAAATCAACACCATAATTTCAACCAAAGTCTCTAGTTTCATCATGCAAATTTTCAAATTCATTGGATAAAAGCTCAGCATTTCACAAATGATATGGCAAGGCAAGGTACAAGTAGCATACATGTTCATAAACCCTAGCACAAATTAATTTCCATCCAAGCACTATTTAAGGAAAAATGATTAAAAACTAATAGACAGAAAATGTGACCTAATGCAAAAAACCTCATATTTTTTAGAGCATTTTTCAAATTAATATGAATTTTTAAAGATGGAGAAAAAATAAAAAAATGTAATGTGAGGCATGTATGAAAATAGGAGGGAAATAAGAGAAATCATGAAGCACATTTAAATATTTGGCCTGGCGCGGAATCGAAGTGAGATGCAATTTAAATCATGGTGCGCGCAGCTGAATGAAACGCTGCCGTTTCATTTATGTACTGGCAGTCAAAGCACAGTCAACATGAGGCGGGCCAATCATAACACAGCATGGCAATCAGCATGCACCAATCACACGCGAGTTTCGCACAAACACATGCAAAACGCAGGAAAAGAAATTCTGGAGATCAAACGCGTTTCTCTTGGAGAAAACAGAACTGGAATTCAATGGATCCAAGCCTTGTGATGCTCAACAGATCTTCCACAGCACTTGTATGGATGATTGGATGAAGAATTGAAGCTTAATTGTGCACGATCTCTCCAAACTTTGAGTTCACCATTGTTGCATCAAAGCTCCAAGCATGAACAAACAGGCACTGTTTTCTTCGATTCTACATGCAAACCTACTCAAGAACTCTTCAGGACCAAGGATCAAGCAATGGAATGGTTTGAATGTGAAGAATTTTCAAGAAAAAAGTGAGAGAAAATTTGTGTATTCTAGATCTAGATCTGAAATTATGAATGTTGTTAGCTGAAAACAGTTAGGGTTTGTGTTATATACCTCTCCCTAATCACTCTCCTAATCATGTTTAAGCAATTGGTTAAGTGGATTAGCAAAAATTAGGTGCATATGCAAAATTGGGATTTCACCCTTATGCATGGTGTGCATGGTGAACAGTACACGAAAATGCTTCAAATTCACTTCAAATTTTGTCTTGGAGCCAATGGAAGTGGAAAAAAGATCAAATAATGTACCAATTTTAAATTCCATAATTTCCCTCCAAAAATCAAGTGAATTTGCAAATGTTCATATGATGGTAATTGATGAAATGCAATGCATGATTTGGAAAGTAGAGGTCAAGAGAAGAATGTACAAAAAAGAGCTACTTGAATTGGAGTTTTGGTTGAGAAGTTATGCCCATTTGAATCTTCAAGTACACTTGGCCATGTTTTGATCATATCTCCTTAACCACATATGAGAAATTGATGATCTTGGACTTTTTGGAAATGGGAGAGAAATATCTACAACTTTCATGTTCAACAAAATTTCATTTGAAGCTTTTTTGGTGATGTAATTTGAAGTTGAAGTTAGGTTAAAACCTTTCCATTTTTGGCAAATTTGAATTATAGGTCACTTTCTATTTTTGGAAAGTTTTGACCTGACTTTATTTTCTTCAACGTTGATGTTTGAAAGGTCAAATGAGACTTGTTTGAACATGAATGAAGTATTTCTAATCACTTCCCCCTTCCAAATCCACAGTTGACTTGGCAGTTGACTTTCTAGGCCTCCAGTTGACCTGGCAATGTTCTGATGAAATTCAAGCTTCTACCACTTGGGATTTTGATTCAAAATGATATCATAGCTCATATGAACTCTTGATAATGATTGTGGTGTCCAAATTCTCAAGAATGGCCACCATCTATAGCTCAATGACTGCCTTTAACTGCTTTGACTGTTGATTGCTTCATCTGCAAGACAAGGGTTAGATGACATATTTTTGTACTTTTGGTTAGTGATAAAATGAAAAGCAGTGATATACAAATGCAAAACATGCTTGGTGATCAATAAATCACTCTCACAAAGATAACCTACCCACAGGGAAGGAAGCAAGGTGCACAATGATCCTTGAGGCAATGAAATGATATGATATGATGCCATGAGGGATCTTAGGGACAAAATTGGGGTCTTACAGATGCCCCTATTTAAGGTCATTCTAGCCGGAGAAGTGAAGTTTAGAAATCTTCATCTCGACGCGGTAGAATGGGCTTAAATAACAGTAATGAGACAAATTTTGGTCCCTAAGATACCTCATGATGCAAATGTATGCATGCAAAAGAAACAAAACAAAACTCTGTGGGGAATAATGATCCACAAAGAAGAAAAGACGATCCATCGGAGTAATACACTCACCAGGAACAGAGACTCTAACAGGACTCTCATGGGGATAAGACAAAAGAAAAGAATGCGTGAGCAGGACACGACTCTGAATTAGGGAAACAACAACTAGACACTGCGTGAACAAGACACGACTGGACTAGAAACCTCACTGGGGAGAGAAGGACTCAAACTATCCACAAAGGATACTTCGGATAAAAATCCGGACTCGGACTGGGAAAAGATTCACAAAGAACCTCCCTGTCGGGAAAAAATTTGCATATATTGGGGAAAACACCAATACAGCAAAAGGGTAAAAATCACCACAGGAAACTCCACTGGAGAAGATCTAACAAAAAGACTCTCCTGGGGAAGCAACAAAGAAATAAGGTGTTACGCGTATAAGGGTAACAAACTCAGGAAGAATGAATATCTAAGACCGGTATAAGGGTGAGAGACATCAATCAACCAAACATCTGAGAAAGACCTGAAAAAGGTACATCAACTCAGGAAAATCTGACTCCACAGGGGACCAAGGTCAAACTAGGGAGCAGAAAGGAAGGAACACCAGGGATACCGGGTACTGGGTATATAATAGGTGACCGACCAAAGCGTGAATTGGTATATATGCCAAAACACTCATCATCCGAAAGGAGGGCTTGAAAAAGCAAATCGACTTACAGGATGGACATTCGAATCCGCAACGGGAAAACGAATCTTACTCAGCTGGGGACACAAACCCGAAGAGCGCATGAGATATAATATCCATTACCGTCAGAACGTGGATAGTATACTCGCATGAGATATATCATCTATTACCGTCAGAACGTAGATAATATACTCGCATGGAAGGAAACACCAGGGATACCGGTTACTGGGTATATAATAGGTGACCTACCAAAGCGTGAATTGGTATATATGCCAAAACACTCATCATCCAAAACACAAACTTGTTAAAGGATGGATATTCGATTCTACAAAGAATACGAATCTTACTCCGTTGGGAAAATCAACAAAGGATTCCAACCAAAGAGTGAAATGAGATATATTATTCATTACCGTCAGAACGTGAATAATACACTCGAAAAGGAAGAGACACCAGAGATACCGGTTACTGGGTATATAATAGGTGACCAACCAAAAAGAGAGACAATCGTTACCAACACAACAGGGTAAACGAAAGACAACTCACAGGGGATAAATTGCAAGCATCCGACAATTATCCAGGGAACAAAGAATATTCGATTCCGCACAAGGAACACGGATCTTACTCGACTGGGAAACACAACAGGCTTCGACTGAAGAGTGCATGAGATATATTATCCATTACCGTCAGAACGTGGATAACATACTCGCATGGAAGATTATCCACAACCGGTTACTGGGTTAATAAAGGATAAATCGACCGAAAAGAAAGGCATCGGGCTACCAAAACTAGGTATATAAAGATGACCGATCAAAGGGAGCAACAATCATTACCAAGCAAAAGGGTAAATGAAAGAAGACTCACTGGGGATGAATTGCAAGCATTCGGCAATTATCCACAAGGCTTTGTTGGGGATAAAATTGCTAGCAAACGGCAATTACCCAGAAGCAAGGAGGGAATATCAACATCGAATATTGAATGAAGATAACCACAAAGAGTAACCATCATCGGTTAGGATAAACAACAAGGTTAACTCTGCAAAGGGGAGAAATTAGGGTTTACGACTACCGAATACGGGGTAGAAAACCAAAGACTCAACTGGGGATAGGGTGAATGAATGCCAAATACTGAGCAATTATTCAACTTATTCCACAGGGAGACACAGACTCCGTTGGGGATAAAACCACAACAGCCCAAAATCCACCATCAACTAGAACGAACCACAAAGGTTACCTCTGCTAGGGGAAAAGAGATAGGACTTACAACTACCGAATACTGGGTAGTAGCCAACAACTCTGATGAGGATAAAAAGTAGGGTTTACATCTACCGAATACTGGGTAGAAAACCAACAACTCCGCGGGGGGAATGAAAGAAATCACAATTCCGCACGGGAAACAAAATAGGGTTTATAACAAACCACCAACTGCTGAGGAGCAGAAAAACTAGGATATACGACTACCGCCTACTGGGTAGAAAACCATCGACTCTTGCTGAGGAATAAAAGGTATATCACCACAAATTCCGCCAAGAAGAGGGAACATAGGACTTACAACTACCGGTATAAGGGTAGAGGCCCAAAAGATTCCGCTGGGGAATGAAAGAATTATTGCCGGTTACTGGGCAATTCATTCATTTATTCCACAGGGAAGCACAAGAAACGGTTGACAAATGCCAATTCGGGATCAAGCCGAAAAGACAGACTGAATCAAGACTCGTCCTTTGAGGATATAACTCAATAGGAAGATCCATCCCAATATATGTGTTGGGAGGAAACGGAAGACCCCGTCATCCACGAGGGTATATCTCAGTGGGGAACTGCAGAAGGAAAGACAGACACTTTCTGCTTATGGGGCTGACTCTATATGGAGAGATTAAAACACCCGACATCTGCTTGGAAAAGATCTATGGGAGAGATCTATATTACCATTAGCAGGAGACAACAAACAAAAGATATATGGCAAAAAAATGCAACATGAATATCTGAATGTTGAAAGTATGCATGAATATGTGTGATTTATGTTTGATGAATGCTGACAAACAAACATTCCTAACACAAACAGGGTCCTGGAATCAAACGCCCGGTACTACACTTCCAGGGGAAAACATCCAACTGGAAAGCCAATCTGCTGAAGATCTACATGCTGAAAAGCAAAGATCTGAGGGGTCAGAGATATCAAAGAAATCACAAAATCTCTGAGTGATGGATCAACAATCAACCCAACTGGGGGAACGGAAAGTCACAACAGGCAACAACGGCCACAAAGACAAATTTGTTGGGAAAAAGGAGAAATCCCGAGACATCTGCAGGGGGGTCCTCAGTATCAACTGGGAAATAAGAGTTCACTACACATGCGAGAACTGCCACGAAAGCGACTCCAAATAACTCCACTAAGGAACAACCCACAAAGGGAGAACAGATCATCCATGTAGAATCTAACTGCACAAGCAACTCTACTGGGGAAAACTGTCAGCCACTCCGTTGGGATAAACCCACTGAGAGGAAATAGATCAACACAAGTAGATTCTGCAACAAGCCACTCTACTGGGGATCACAAGCATCAGGAAATCAACCAAATCTCTGGATGATAGACCACCAACCGACCCTACTGGGGAAAACAAACCTGGCGGGGATCCTGACTCTGTTGGGGATACCAACTCTGGCGGGGACTCTGCAGGGAAAGCACAAAACTTCTGCAGGAACTTCTCAGATATAATCCACCATACCACAGATCTACTGGCGGGGACTCTGCGGAAATCACAACTACCATCCACTATACCACAACTCTACTGGCGGCTTTACTGGGGAATCCACTAGGGATGAGGAGGAGAGCTAGGGATCAACCACCAAATGCTGAACCTTCCAACAACCGATGAGGAGGAAATTAAACACTGCTCTGCTGAAGGGATAAGAGATGAAAACCTCAACAAGCGCTCCGATGGGGAGGAATAACATAAATGCAGTATATCATATCAACAACTCTGTCAGGGACTGTGCTAAGGAAAGTGATAAAGTACCGGGATATCAACCCACCAACCACTGAATCTTCCAAAGAAAAGCACCCATGCTGAGGAGAGAAATACTGTTGGAGAGAACTGTGAAGTTTAACAAACACTCCGCTTGGGGAACAATCCCAACAAAAGCTCTGCTTGGGGAACAACCCTAACCAACAATCTGGAGAAAGAGGATATAACCAATGCCAGGAATATGAACAAATGTCTTACTTGTTTGGAAATCATGCCACCCTTGGGAGAGCACTGAGAAATTCTTAAGTATCCTTTCATCATTGTGAATGTTCACTTTGTTCAAAACAACAATTTGAAAAATTTATTCGTTTAAAACAATGACATTTTATCAATTAAAACATGCAAAACATTTGTTGAATTGAAACAAATAAGAGTGCAAATAATTGGATAAAAAGCTCAAATTGATTTGATGGAATGGTAGCCTGCAAATGGCAAGACTCCATAGATCTGTACAAATTTGAAATCAGTGATGTATATTGGAAGAGGGCTACATTGAACATAATGATCCTTTCTCTACCAATTTGAATCTCAATGTATTCGAAGCTTCAGTCGATGACGAATCGAGAATCTCTGACAATAGACAACTGCTGAACAGAAAGTCTTGTCAGGGTGCAGTTACTTGCCATATCCCTAATTTTTGGTGATGTAATTTGAAGTTGAAGTTAGGTTAAAACCTTTCCATTTTTGGCAAATTTGAATTATAGGTCACTTTCTATTTTTGGAAAGTTTTGACCTGACTTTATTTTCTTCAATGTTGATGTTTGAAAGGTCAAATGAGACTTGTTTGAACATGAATGAAGTATTTCTAATCACTTCCCCCTTCCAAATCCACAGTTGACTTGGCAGTTGACTTTCTAGGCCTCCAGTTGACCTGGCAATGTTCTGATGAAATTCAAGCTTCTACCACTTGGGATTTTGATTCAAAATGATATCATAGCTCATATGAACTCTTGATAATGATTGTGGTGTCCAAATTCTCAAGAATGGCCACCATCTATAGCTCAATGACTGCCTTTAACTGCTTTGACTGTTGATTGCTTCATCTGCAAGACAAGGGTTAGATGACATATTTTTGTACTTTTGGTTAGTGATAAAATGAAAAGCAGTGATATACAAATGCAAAACATGCTTGGTGATCAAGAAATCACTCTCACAAAGATAACCTACCCACAGGGAAGGAAGCAAGGTGCACAATGATCCTTGAGGCAATGAAATGATATGATATGATGCCATGAGGGATCTTAGGGACAAAATTGGGGTCTTACAGATGCCCCTATTTAAGGTCATTCTAGCCGGAGAAGTGAAGTTTAGAAATCTTCATCTCGACGCGGAAGAATGGGCTTAAATAACAGTAATGAGACAAATTTTGGTCCCTAAGATACCTCATGATGCAAATGTATGCATGCAAAAGAAACAAAACAAAACTCTGTGGGGAATAATGATCCACAAAGAAGAAAAGACGATCCATCGGAGTAATACACTCACCAGGAACAGAGACTCTAACAGGACTCTCATGGGGATAAGACAAAAGAAAAGAATGCGTGAGCAGGACACGACTCTGAATTAGGGAAACAACAACTGGACACTGCGTGAACAAGACACGACTGGACTAGAAACCTCACTGGGGAGAGAAGGACTCAAACTATCCACAAAGGATACTTCGGATAAAAATCCGGACTCGGACTGGGAAAAGATTCACAAAGAACCTCCCTGTCGGGAAAAAATTTGCATATATTGGGGAAAACGCCAATACAGCAAAAGGGTAAAAATCACCACAGGAAACTCCACTGGAGAAGATCTAACAAAAAGACTCTCCTGGGGAAGCAACAAAGAAATAAGGTGTTACGCGTATAAGGGTAACAAACTCAGGAAGAATGAATATCTAAGACCGGTATAAGGGTGAGAGACATCAATCAACCAAACATCTGAGAAAGACCTGAAAAAGGTACATCAACTCAGGAAAATCTGACTCCACAGGGGACCAAGGTCAAACTAGGGAGCAGAAAGGAAGGAACACCAGGGATACCGGGTACTGGGTATATAATAGGTGACCGACCAAAGCGTGAATTGGTATATATGCCAAAACACTCATCATCCGAAAGGAGGGCTTGAAAAAGCAAATCGACTTACAGGATGGACATTCGAATCCGCAACGGGAAAACGAATCTTACTCAGCTGGGGACACAAACCCGAAGAGCGCATGAGATATAATATCCATTACCGTCAGAACGTGGATAGTATACTCGCATGAGATATATCATCTATTACCGTCAGAACGTAGATAATATACTCGCATGGAAGGAAACACCAGGGATACCGGTTACTGGGTATATAATAGGTGACCTACCAAAGCGTGAATTGGTATATATGCCAAAACACTCATCATCCAAAACACAAACTTGTTAAAGGATGGATATTCGATTCTACAAAGAATACGAATCTTACTCCGTTGGGAAAATCAACAAAGGATTCCAACCAAAGAGTGAAATGAGATATATTATTCATTACCGTCAGAACGTGAATAATACACTCGAAAAGGAAGAGACACCAGAGATACCGGTTACTGGGTATATAATAGGTGACCAACCAAAAAGAGAGACAATCGTTACCAACACAACAGGGTAAACGAAAGACAACTCACAGGGGATAAATTGCAAGCATCCGACAATTATCCAGGGAACAAAGAATATTCGATTCCGCACAAGGAACACGGATCTTACTCGACTGGGAAACACAACAGGCTTCGACTGAAGAGTGCATGAGATATATTATCCATTACCGTCAGAACGTGGATAACATACTCGCATGGAAGATTATCCACAACCGGTTACTGGGTTAATAAAGGATAAATCGACCGAAAAGAAAGGCATCGGGCTACCAAAACTAGGTATATAAAGATGACCGATCAAAGGGAGCAACAATCATTACCAAGCAAAAGGGTAAATGAAAGAAGACTCACTGGGGATGAATTGCAAGCATTCGGCAATTATCCACAAGGCTTTGTTGGGGATAAAATTGCTAGCAAACGGCAATTACCCAGAAGCAAGGAGGGAATATCAACATCGAATATTGAATGAAGATAACCACAAAGAGTAACCATCATCGGTTAGGATGAACAACAAGGTTAACTCTGCAAAGGGGAGAAATTAGGGTTTACGACTACCGAATACGGGGTAGAAAACCAAAGACTCAACTGGGGATAGGGTGAATGAATGCCAAATACTGAGCAATTATTCAACTTATTCCACAGGGAGACACAGACTCCGTTGGGGATAAAACCACAACAGCCCAAAATCCACCATCAACTAGAACGAACCACAAAGGTTACCTCTGCTAGGGGAAAAGAGATAGGACTTACAACTACCGAATACTGGGTAGTAGCCAACAACTCTGATGAGGATAAAAAGTAGGGTTTACATCTACCGAATACTGGGTAGAAAACCAACAACTCCGCGGGGGGAATGAAAGAAATCACAATTCCGCACGGGAAACAAAATAGGGTTTATAACAAACCACCAACTGCTGAGGAGCAGAAAAACTAGGATTTACGACTACCGCCTACTGGGTAGAAAACCATCGACTCTTGCTGAGGAATAAAAGGTATATCACCACAAATTCCGCCAAGAAGAGGGAACATAGGACTTACAACTACCGGTATAAGGGTAGAGGCCCAAAAGATTCCGCTGGGGAATGAAAGAATTATTGCCGGTTACTGGGCAATTCATTCATTTATTCCACAGGGAAGCACAAGAAACGGTTGACAAATGCCAATTCGGGATCAAGCCGAAAAGACAGACTGAATCAAGACTCGTCCTTTGAGGATATAACTCAATAGGAAGATCCATCCCAATATATGTGTTGGGAGGAAACGGAAGACCCCGTCATCCACGAGGGTATATCTCAGTGGGGAACTGCAGAAGGAAAGACAGACACTTTCTGCTTATGGGGCTGACTCTATATGGAGAGATTAAAACACCCGACATCTGCTTGGAAAAGATCTATGGGAGAGATCTATATTACCATTAGCAGGAGACAACAAACAAAAGATATATGGCAAAAAAATGCAACATGAATATCTGAATGTTGAAAGTATGCATGAATATGTGTGATTTATGTTTGATGAATGCTGACAAACAAACATTCCTAACACAAACAGGGTCCTGGAATCAAACGCCCGGTACTACACTTCCAGGGGAAACATCCAACTGGAAAGCCAATCTGCTGAAGATCTACATGCTGAAAAGCAAAGATCTGAGGGGTCAGAGATATCAAAGAAATCACAAAATCTCTGAGTGATGGATCAACAATCAACCCAACTGGGGGAACGGAAAGTCACAACAGGCAACAACGGCCACAAAGACAAATTTGTTGGGAAAAAGGAGAAATCCCGAGACATCTGCAGGGGGGTCCTCAGTATCAACTGGGAAATAAGAGTTCACTACACATGCGAGAACTGCCACGAAAGCGACTCCAAATAACTCCACTAAGGAACAACCCACAAAGGGAGAACAGATCATCCATGTAGAATCTAACTGCACAAGCAACTCTACTGGGGAAAACTGTCAGCCACTCCGTTGGGGATAAACCCACTGAGAGGAAATAGATCAACACAAGTAGATTCTGCAACAAGCCACTCTACTGGGGATCACAAGCATCAGGAAATCAACCAAATCTCTGGATGATAGACCACCAACCGACCCTACTGGGGAAAACAAACCTGGCGGGGATCCTGACTCTGTTGGGGATACCAACTCTGGCGGGGACTCTGCAGGGAAAGCACAAAACTTCTGCAGGAACTTCTCAGATATAATCCACCATACCACAGATCTACTGGCGGGGACTCTGCGGAAATCACAACTACCATCCACTATACCACAACTCTACTGGCGGCTTTACTGGGGAATCCACTAGGGATGAGGAGGAGAGCTAGGGATCAACCACCAAATGCTGAACCTTCCAACAACCGATGAGGAGGAAATTAAACACTGCTCTGCTGAAGGGATAAGAGATGAAAACCTCAACAAGCGCTCCGATGGGGAGGAATAACATAAATGCAGTATATCATATCAACAACTCTGTCAGGGACTGTGCTAAGGAAAGTGATAAAGTACCGGGATATCAACCCACCAACCACTGAATCTTCCAAAGAAAAGCACCCATGCTGAGGAGAGAAATACTGTTGGAGAGAACTGTGAAGTTTAACAAACACTCCGCTTGGGGAACAATCCCAACAAAAGCTCTGCTTGGGGAACAACCCTAACCAACAATCTGGAGAAAGAGGATATAACCAATGCCAGGAATATGAACAAATGTCTTACTTGTTTGGAAATCATGCCACCCTTGGGAGAGCACTGAGAAATTCTTAAGTATCCTTTCATCATTGTGAATGTTCACTTTGTTCAAAACAACAATTTGAAAAATTTATTCGTTTAAAACAATGACATTTTATCAATTAAAACATGCAAAACATTTGTTGAATTGAAACAAATAAGAGTGCAAATAATTGGATAAAAAGCTCAAATTGATTTGATGGAATGGTAGCCTGCAAATGGCAAGACTCCATAGATCTGTACAAATTTGAAATCAGTGATGTATATTGGAAGAGGGCTACATTGAACATAATGATCCTTTCTCTACCAATTTGAATCTCAATGTATTCGAAGCTTCAGTCGATGACGAATCGAGAATCTCTGACAATAGACAACTGCTGAACAGAAAGTCTTGTCAGGGTGCAGTTACTTGCCATATCCCTAATTTTTGGTGATGTAATTTGAAGTTGAAGTTAGGTTAAAACCTTTCCATTTTTGGCAAATTTGAATTATAGGTCACTTTCTATTTTTGGAAAGTTTTGACCTGACTTTATTTTCTTCAATGTTGATGTTTGAAAGGTCAAATGAGACTTGTTTGAACATGAATGAAGTATTTCTAATCACTTCCCCCTTCCAAATCCACAGTTGACTTGGCAGTTGACTTTCTAGGCCTCCAGTTGACCTGGCAATGTTCTGATGAAATTCAAGCTTCTACCACTTGGGATTTTGATTCAAAATGATATCATAGCTCATATGAACTCTTGATAATGATTGTGGTATCCAAATTCTCAAGAATGGCCACCATCTATAGCTCAATGACTGCCTTTAACTGCTTTGACTGTTGATTGCTTCATCTGCAAGACAAGGGTTAGATGACATATTTTTGTACTTTTGGTTAGTGATAAAATGAAAAGCAATGATATACAAATGCAAAACATGCTTGGTGATCAAGAAATCACTCTCACAAAGATAACCTACCCACAGGGAAGGAAGCAAGGTGCACAATGATCCTTGAGGCAATGAAATGATATGATATGATGCCATGAGGGATCTTAGGGACAAAATTGGGGTCTTACAGTAATGTATTGAAATAAATTTAGTTAATAAAGACAGGGTCGAATGTAATTCACGTAATTAATTAATAATCCAAGTACTTTCTAGTAGAGCTACTTATGGGCAGTGTTTCCTACTTTGAAAAGAACTAATTTAACAGGAACTGTCGCTCTCGCGTATTCAGAACCGAGTTGTACTCCCTAATCAAACCCTATTATTGTCACTTATAAAAAGGCGCGCATTGCGTTAGAGTAGTAAACCTATTTTTAAGAAATATAGTATCTTGACTAAGTTGAAAAGTATTGTAACCTGGATTTCTTAACCAAAAGAGGTTCTTACGAACCAGACTCTAAACTTATAAACGCGTCCGAAAACAGTTTTAAAATCTATTTTCTTCTTAATGTTAAAATCTCCTAATGAACTAAACAAAGCGCTTTCGCTGTTTTTGAAATAGTTAAAAACAATTAAGTTTAAAAAGACGTTGGACGGCTTTCGATCTTACCCAACGGAATTGAAGTGCGGGAAAACTTAATTTGAAAGTTAAAATAGCCCTTACGTGTTTCTACGAACAATTGTAAGGATTATCGGTTCAATTACGATCCTTACATTCTAACCTTATAGATTTAGTTAAACATGGTAAAGTAAAAGTGCATTAAAGTAAATAAAAGTAGTGCGAGTGCGGAAAGTAAATAAAAGTAAACCGAGTGCGAGAAAATAAATAAAGTAAAGCGAGTGCGAGAAATAAATAAAGTAAAGCGAGTGCGAGAAAATAAATAAAGTAAAGCGAGTGCGAGAAAATAAATAAAGTAAAGCGAGTGCGGGAAATAAATAAAGTAAAGCGAGTGCGGGAAATAAATAAAGTAAAGCGAGTGCGGGAAAATAAATAAGATAAAGACAAGTAATAAAAACCTGCTCCAATCGGAGGGTTGAATAAATTGCAAAGCGGAAATGAAAATGGCGGCAGGATTAACTTCCTTCTAAAGTGCTCCAAACTCGATTACAGACTCTATCACAGACTTTATTACACAATTGTGGTAACACTCCAATGCGAAGCGATTACCACTTTATAAAACTGAATATATGCCTAAGTGAAACAAAGTTGCTTCTGAGTTTGCCTCTGCTCTAAGTTTGGATGATTATAAAAGTGAATTCGAGTTTCTATTTATAAGCAAGTAAAAAGATGGAAATGACTTGGATGCCCTTCAACTTGAAAATGGGAGGGAAACTGTTTTCCTCTTGTGGCGCCCGCCACAAGGCCATGGCGCCCGCCACAAGGCCAAAAGGAGGCGCCTTAGTGGAGGTAGTGGGGAACATGGAAGTTGAGGGAATTTGAGCTTGGACACGTCATGGCAGGGTCTATGGCGCCAGCCATGGGGTAAGCCGTAAGTACAAAATGCTGATTTTTAGGGTTTTTGACTCCTTTTCTCGATCGGGGCTCCGATTAAAGTTAAAACCTGAAAACAAAGGAAAACATAGCAATAACACAACAAAATGATAACAAAACAACTAGAATGCATGTGAAATCGGAGTCGAAAATACGGTAAATTTCAGTGTTATCAAACTCTCCCACACTTAAACCTTTGCTTGTCCTCAAGCAAAACATTAAAAAGCTCATAAAAGAAAATTTGTGTAAACGAGTGCTTCATGTAAAAATTCCAAGTTCAAGTCGGGATGCAGTGATAGGTACTAACTGAGTGAACTAAGGGTATCATGATGACACTAATCCGCAAATACGGACATAAACTTCATTCCTATATTAACCAACCCATATTATCCAACAACACCTAGGCCTGCCTCTTCATCTCTTTTTGTGTCCTTTTCATTCAGGCGCAATCACATTAAGCCCGTTATCCGTACATGCTTCATAGTAGAGTGGCCTGTTAGTGATTATGATCTGTGCATGGGGTTTATGGCACAAAAATATGTGTAAACCCTTTTATTTGGCCCAACTATAGTTGTGGGGGATTATATCGTAATTCGCCCTACCGAGTTCAGTGACAGATACCTCTGAACCAACTAACAGTGGGTAAGTTTTTCTTTTTATTTTTATTTTTCTTTTTCTTTTTGTAGCAATTTTTTACAATTCTTTGGTTTAAATGACTTTGTGAGGGTCACCTATACCGGAGTTGCCTTTTTGCTTTCTTTTGTTTTTTTTGTTTTTCTAGATCATTCACTTATTTGCATCGGTCCCCTACGTAGAGGATGCGTAGGCCGGAGCTGACTGCTGAGATAAACTACTAAGGACTTATACGGAAATGATGATTAAGGCCATGGTATATGGGGTTTCGGGAATGATTCCTATATTTACGAAGCTTATGGTGCTAAAATAATACTGATGTTTCGCAAAGTTCTCCCAAGTCACCGCATCCTTACTCAAAACATGTCTTTAAAACCTGAAAACTCTCGGAATAACACTATTTTCTTTTGCAAAAATAAAAATTTTGTGGGGCTAAAGGTATGGGGAGGTAGGATTGTACTAAAGATATACTATATTTGGTGACTCGTCAGACTCATGCATTATACTAAAAAGCAAAATAAACAACTAAAAGGAAATAACAATAAATAAACTATCTAAAAACAACAAAGAAAAACGATAAAGGAAAAACGAGAAAAGCAATAAAGAAAAGACGATAAAGTCTCCTCCCACACTTAAATCGAACATTGTCCCCAATGTTTCGAAATAAGATAAGGGAAGAGTTACCTGGCAACCTATTGCTGACCACTAGTGCCCTCACCATCCTGAGGTGGACGACGGGATCGGGTACGACGACGGTCTCTCTGATCCACCCTCGCCTGTAGGGCATCCTGAGCGGTCCTCACCTCTCGAAGGTTACCTATAATGGAACCTTGAGTGGCTTTAATGAGTGCCATGTGTCTCTGGTGGTAGTGCTGCTGACGGGCTTGTGAATCTGTGATCGTTTACAGGGACTGTAGAACAGTGTCGTAGGACCTGTCTGTCCTCCGCTGCGACTCTTGCATGAAGCGCATGTTATCCGTCATTTGTTGATGGATGGTAGAGAGTAGGTTGTCACGCCTTTGCTCTCTAGCCATGTGGTCACGCCACATCTCCTATGTAATATAAAAGCCAGGAGTGGTACCTGCAGAAGAAGAAGATGGTGCGGTGTGTGCTGGTGAAGGATGATGGAGGGACACATGGGGTACGGGAGATCTCTCTCTCTCCGATCATATTCATCATCAGTGTCATGTCCCGCCTCATCAGGCATGTTAGGAGGAAGAGGACCCAAAACAGGTGGGGCATCTAAAGCGTAGGTCCAATTCCTTTCATCTCGTACATCTGTACGTCTAGTGCACGGTAAAACAACAGAAGGGATGGCTACACCATGATAGCCTCCTTCTCTCCTCGAGCGACACAATTTCATGTCTCTTAGAAATTTTAGGTTAATTGTGCGAGGAGGTAGGGGTTCTAGGGTAGCCATCTCATCGTTCAGGTTAAGCGCCCGAGCAATAGATGTAATCAATCCACCAAAAGAAATCGGTCCCGCTTTATTCAAAGTTAAAGTCATATGAGCAAGCATGAACGGGACCGAATTAATACGTCTATTTGTGAGGCTTCCTTGTAAAAATAGAAGCTCTCTAGCATTAACCTTATTTGGATTCTCCCGGCCAAAAATAGTGCATGCCAACAGATATCTAAAAACTCTGATGGTCGGGTTATGGATAGTTGAGGCAAGAACTCCCTCAAAAGAGTTTATGGAAGTGTTTGATAAACGCTCCCAGAAGGAAAATACCTCAACAGACCATTCGGAATCCAAAGGGGCCTCACAAATAGCATCGTCCCCATGAGGGATCCCTAACAAGCTGGCTAGTTCGTCGGTACTGAATTGGTATTCAACAGCAAACATTCTAAATTTGACAGTACCAACTGTGCTAGCAGTGTTAGGATTGACAATATAGATTAAGGAACTCAAAAATTCAATTGTCAACCGCTCATAGGTAGGTTCTTTATTGGAAAAGAAATAATGCAAACCTAAATTATCTAATAAATGAAATATGCTATGATAGATACCTAAAGTGTAGAGACAGTTTTCGTCAACATACCTTGTCGGGAGGATTTCCCGATTTTGAAACCGTTCAATAATTTTTCTTTGTCTATCCCCCGGTTTCCCTCCTCGAAGAATGAATCCGTTAAACTCCATTTGAAAAGCTCTTGAAAAGTGATGAAGAAGATGAAGTGGTTTGTGAAAAGGTCAGATTTTTACAAAATCCGACGGATGAAATCGAAAATGGAAATTGGAATAATGATTCGTGTGGTGTGGTGGTTAGAAAAGTATGAGCTTTTTGTGGGTTCAAGGATGTTTTTCCAAGGTGAAAAAATGGGTTTGGGAGGTTGTAAGTTGCAAAAATGGTGAAGAAAGGGGTTCTGCCCCGACCTTTTACAGACGCTGTGGCGGGCGCCACAGGGTCTATGGCGGGCGCCACAAGGCAAAATCTGGTTGGGCCAGATTTTGGTCATTTGGCTTGGGCTTCTCTTGTCTTTTGGCTTTGAGGGGTCCGAATAGCATTTGTCTTGTGATTTTCCTAGTATCTTTGTCTTGCATAATTTTATAAAGGTAAAAACAAAAAATAAAAATGAAACAAAAACAAAAACAAAAATTAAATATAAATAAATAAATAACTAAAAAATTAAAATGCAAATAAAATAAACATAAAACATATATAGATAAAAATAGAAATATTAATGTATAGATTTTATGTAATATTCCAAATGTGATAATATAAGATGAGTTATGTAAATACGAGAAATATAAAAAGGAGATAAAATAAGATTAAATGGTGAGATCATATAGCGGGGATGTCATCTTCCTGAGAGGAACCACGGAGCATGGCTACTTCTTGCTTGAGCTCTGCGATCTCCTGATATAGACAGTCGACTTCAATAACATGGGTGAGATCAGACACTCCCATCTGTAAAGTGAGGTCTGCCACCTCCTGTCTAAGCGCTGCGATCTCTCTACGACACTCAGCAATCTGAGTGCGGATGTCGGGTGTCTGCAATGAAAGATTATTAGAGAAAACAGTGATTCTGGGAGATGGTGATGTAGGTGTGTATTCAATAATGGGTGGTGATCTCGGTTCCTCGACGGTCTCTCCCTGGCCCTCAAGAGCATAACTCCAATTCGCTGGATCAAGCACACTGGTCATCATAGGATCTGGCAGTGTGAAATAGTGAATAGCCTCGCTGTCGACTAGCAGTCGGAACTGACATGGGTGGAAAGAGGCTCTCCTCATCAATCCTCTGGTCAAACAGAAGTCGATGTCCATGGTAGTGTACCCACAGTAGGTCCGAAGATGTAACAGCTTGCGAGACAGACCTAAAGCGACAGCAATCTGCGTGATGATTCCGCCAACATGGATGACTCCTTCGGTAGATCTGGAGATACCGCTGAGACTGTATAACAAGAAGTTCCCACATGCGACTGGGCGAGACTGGGATGCACAAAATAATAGGAAGATCTCCTCTTCACTCAGTAGTGTCTCTGCATCCAGCCTTCCCAGGAAGGAATGTGCTAATATCATCTGAAAGTATCTGAAGGTGGGGTTATGTATGACATGAGACAGCTGCATAGATGGATCCTGGCTTCCGCCACCCGATATATCACTCCAAAACTTCTCAACCTCCTTACCCAGGAAATATCCCATAGGTGTCTCCGGGATAGCATCAGGAGTGGTCTGGAAACCCAATAAGTCGCTGAACTCTTTCTGGCTGAAGGAGTACTCAACTCCGAAAAGCCTGAAAGCAGCATACCCATCTGGTCCAGAATATGGGTCATAATCGAATGAACTCAGGAACTCCAAAGTCAGGTTCCTATATGTGTTACTCAAGTCATCAGCAAACTCATCCCAGTGAAGCTGGTGGCTAAGGAATCGGATACTCGGCTCGATACCCAATGCCTCCATACACTGCTAATCAGGATAACGTGTGGGTACCATAGGGCGCTGATACAGAGCAATGTAGCGCTCCCTCTGAGCATTATCTCTATAGGTCACGTGCATGTCATCGAAATCCTACATCATGTAAAAGTTAAGAAAGTGATCCTGAAAATACAAACCATTCAAATCTTAGTCTCAATGCAAAATATGATAAAATAACATAAAAATAAATAAATGCGAAAAAGTAAAATGAAAGAAAAACCATGGGTTGCCTCCCACGCAGCGCTTGTTTAACTTCATTAGCTTGACGATTAGAATTTATACACCTGTAGTAGTAGGAATCGGTGGATCAATCAGGGTGTAGCTCGAGTAGTATGTTGGAATGTCTCCTCCTTCGTAGAGCTTCAGTCTTTTTCCATTTACAATGAATGGACTACAGGTATCGTTCTTGATTTCTACGGCTCCGGATCTCAGAATCTTGGATACTTCGAAAGGACCGGTCCATCTTGAACGTAGCTTTCCAGGGAAGAGTCGTAACCTAGTGTTAAAAAGGAGAACATGATCGCCTATATTGAAGTTTTTCTTTACTATTCTTTTGTCGTAATAGGCTTTTGTCCTCTTTTTATATATTTTTGCATTCTCGTAGACAGATTGCCTAAGTTCTTCTAGTTTATGAATGTCTAGGGTACACTTTTCTCCAGCGGCTAGGTAGTCTAAATTCAAAGTTTTAATGGCCCAATAGGCCTTATGCTCTAATTCGAATGGTAAGTGACATGATTTTCCATAAACTAGTTGATAAAGAGTAGTTCCTATAGGGGTTTTGAAAGCGGTTCTATAGGCCCATAATGCTTCTTGAAGCTTCTGAGACCAGTCTCTCCTAGAAATAGAAACAGTTTTCTCTAGGATTTGTTTTATCTCCCTATTAGATACTTCTACTTGGCCACTAGTTTGTGGATGGTATGGTGTTGCTACTCTATGCCTAACTCCATATTTTCTTAAAAGTTTGTCAAATATTCTCGATATAAAGTGTGATCCTCCATCGCTTATGACTAAACGTGGTGTTCCAAATCTAGGGAATATATAGTTTTTAAATAGTTTGATCACTACCCTAGTGTCGTTTGTGGGTGCAGCTATAGCTTCAATCCACTTAGACACATAGTCTACAACTACTAAGATATACCTGTTTCCTAAGGATGGTGGAAAAGGTCCCATGAAATCTATACCCCATACGTCAAAGAGTTCTACTTCCTGAATGTTTCTTAGAGGCATTTCATCACGCCTTGAAATGTTTCCAGTGCGTTGGCATCTATCACATTTGACAATGCAAGCATAGACATCATGCCACATGGTGGGCCAGAATAGGTCAGCTTGAAGAATCTTGGCGTATGTCTTAGATGTGCTCGCATGTCCACCATAAGGTGAAAAATGACAATGCTCGATAATATTATTTACCTCTTCTTCTGGAACGCAACGGCGAAGAATGCCATCTTTACCCCTTTTGAAAAGGAGTGGTTCGTCCCAATAGAAGTTTCTCACATCGTGGAAGAATTTCTTCTTGCGGTGGTAATCAAGATCAGGGGGTACTATATCAGCAGCTAGGTAATTAACGAAATCTGCATACCAGGGTACGTTACTTATTGCTAAAGAATTTTGAGGGTGCTCATAAGGATCTAGGTTATTATCTTCAATTGTTTCTACTCTAGCGATCAGTCTATCATAGGCGAAGTCATCATTTATGGGTACTAGTTCAGGTTTTAGATGTTCTAGCCTAGAAAGGTGATCGGCTACCACATTTTCAGTGACTTTTTTATCTCTTATGTCTAAATCAAACTCTTGTAGTAATAGAATCCATCGGAGTAATCTGGGCTTGGCATCTTTTTTGCTCCTACTAGATAAGATCTAAATTTGTCTATAGTGAAAACTACAGCGAGTAATTCTTTTTCCGTTGTTGCGTAGTTAAGTTGGGCAGCATCTAGGGTTCTACTGGCATAATAAATGGCATGTAATTTTTTATCTTTCCTTTGTCCTAGAACGGCTCCAACTACGTAATCACTAGCATCGCACATTATCTCAAAAGGTTCTGACCAATCAGGTGGTTTCATAATGGGTACTGATACTAATGCTTGCTTTAAAAGATTAAATGCGTCATTACATTTTTCATCAAAAATGAATTCAGCATCTTTCATTAAAAGTCCGGTTAAAGGTTTAGTTATTTTAGAGAAGTCCTTAATAAAACGCCGGTAGAATCCAGCGTGTCCAAGAAAGCTTCGGACTTCTCTGATGGTTTTTGGGGGTTTTAGGTTTGCTATAACTTCTATTTTATCTTTATCTACCTCTATACCTTTTTCGGAAACTATATGTCCTAAAACTATTCCTTCGGTTACCATGAAATGACATTTTTCCCAGTTTAGCACGAATTTCACCTCCACGCATCTCTCCAGGATTCTCTCAAGGTTAGCAAGACAATTGTGGAAATCAAATCCGCAAACAGAGAAATCATCCATAAACACTTCCATGATACCATCTAGGTAATCTGCAAAGATTGACATCATGCAGCGTTGGAAAGTAGCTGGGGCATTACAGAGGCCGAACGGCATTCTTCTGTAGGCAAAAGTTCCATAAGGGCATGTAAAGGTAGTTTTTTCTTGATCTTCGGGGTGGATAGGTATTTGGAAGAATCCAGAGTATCCATCTAGATAGCAGAAGTAAGAGTGTCTAGCTAGACACTCCAACATCTGGTCTATAAATGGTAAAGGGAAATGATCCTTCCTAGTTGCTTTATTTAATTTTCTATAATCTATACACATCTGCCATCCTCCTTCTAAACGTTTTGCTATATGTTCGCCTTTATCGTTTTGCACGACTGTGATGCCTCCCTTTTTAGGCACTACATGCACAGGGCTCACTCACTTACTATCCGAGATCTGGTAGATGATACCTGCCTCAAGTAACTTAAGAACTTCCTTTTTAACAACATCACTCATTATAGGGTTTATTCTTCTCTGATGTTCCCTAGAGGGTTTTGAATCTTCTTCGAGCGAAATCCGATGCATGCATACGGATGGGCTTATGCTTTCAGGTCAGAGATATTATATCCTAAGGCTGAGGGATATCTTCGTAAAACGTCTAAAAGTTGGTTCGTTTCCTCTTGGCTCAAGGTAGCACTAACTATAACTAGACGGATCATCTTTTCATCGAGGAACTCGTATCTCAGGTTCTTAGGCAGTTCCTTAAGTTCTAAGGCTGGTTTCTTAGGGCATGGCATAGGATCTGGAGTAAGGGATAAACATTCGTAAAGGTTATCATCGATGTAGGGTTTCTTAAAGTCATCATCTTCCCTTACGAGAGTTGATGGTAACTTAATTGTTTTTATAATTTCTTTTTATTCTAATTCTCTAACACATTCATCAATGATATCTAAGGCATAACACGAGTCTCCCATCACGGGTGCCATAAGAAATTTCGAAAGTATAAATTCTATTTTCTCGTCACCTACCTCAAATGTCAACTTTCCTTTCTTGACATCTATTATGGCTCCTGCAGTCGATAAGAATGGTCTACCTAGAAGGATTGGTATATCATTGTCCTCTTTGATGTCCGTGACAACAAAATCAGTAGGGATAAATAACTGACCTATCCTAACAGGAACATCTTCTAATATGCCTATCGGATATTTAATAGATCTATCGGCTAACTGAAGTGACATCTTAGTGGGTTGTAATTCTCCTAAGTTTAACCTCTCACAAACTGCTAAAGGCATTAGGCTCACACTAGCTCCTAAGTCTAGAAAAGCTTTTTCGATGACATGATTACCCAAAAAGGCAAGGAATGGAGAAATTTCCAGGATCTTTATCTTTCTTTGCTAATTTGTCCTCGGAAATAGCATTACATTCCAAAGGCTTCGGATCATCAAGTCTACATTTGTTGGTAAGGATGTCTTTGAGAAACTTTGCATAAGAAGGTATTTGGGTGATGGCTTCTGTGAAAGAGATTTCTACATGAAGTTTTTCTATAACTTTAATAAATTTTTGATACTGTTTATTGATCTGGGTTTGTTTGAGTCTTTGCGGATATGGTATAGGTGGTTTATATGGCGGGGGTGGTACGTAAGTTTTATCTTTAGGTTCTTCTCCTTTTTCTCGACCTTCCTGGTTTTCAGATTCCTCTGGTTCCTTTACTTCATCCGTGGGTTTGGTACATTCCTTAGAAGTTTTAGGTTCACTCAATCTAGGGTTTGGTGGCTCATCATAAGCGTTCCCACTTCGTAGGGTAATGGCATTGGCTTGTCCTCTCGGATTTTATTGAGGTTATCCAGGGAATTGTCCTCCAGGTGTAGTCTGAGGGGCTTGGTTTAAAGCTACCTGAGAGATCTGGGTTTCAAGCATCTTGGTATGAGTAACTATTTGGTCAACCTTGGTTCCTAACTGAGTAATCAATTCGTTAACATGAATGTTTTGGTTCATGAACTCTTTGTTTTGTTGGGTTTGAGCGGTGATAAAAATTTCCATAATTTTCTCAAGGCTCGGCTTTGGTGGCACAGGTTGCATAGGTTGATTTGATCTTGGGGCTTGATAACTAGGTCTCGGAGGTGCATTATTTTGGATAGGGTTATTGTTTTTATAGGATAAGTTCGGGTGATTCCTCCATCCAGGGTTATAGGTATTCGAGTATGGGTTCCCTTGGGTGTAGTTCACTTGCTCAGAGTGGGTTTCGTTTAATAGACTGGATTCTGCAGATTGGTGTCCTTTGGTTCCACATATCTCACAATCCGACGAAACTGCGGCTACAGTATTCGGGTTTATTCACATATGTTCGACTTTGAGGGCTAATGCGTCCATTTTCGCTTGCATCATGTCTATAGAGCTTAGTTCATGCACTCCTCCTTGGGCTTCCTTCTTCTCAACTGTCGCTCGTTCGACTCCCCATGATAGATGGTTTTGAGCCATATCTTCGATGAGGGCACTTGCTTCAGGATAAGGTTTGTTCATCAGAGCACCGCCTGCGGCAGCGTCGATGGTCATCTTTGTGTTATAAAGAAGTCCATTATAGAAGGTTTGAATGACTAACCAATTTTCTAAACCATGATGTGGGCATGCTCGTAACAACTCTTTATATCTCTCCCAAGCTTCGAACAGCGATTCTCCTTGGTTTTGGGTAAATCTAGTTATATGGTTTCGAAGAACGGCGGTCTTACTCGGGGGAAAATATCTAGCAAGAAAAACTCTTCTAAGGTTATCCCAAGTCGTAATGGAATTGGGTGGAAGGGAATCTAACCATGATAGGGCTTTATCTCTAAGGGAAAAAGGAAATAATCTTAAACGTATTGCCTCAGGAGAAGCTCCATTGGTTTTAAAAGTGTCTGCTAATTGAAGAAATATTTTTAAATGTTGGTTTGGGTTCTCAGTAGCGAGACCTGCAAACTGTCTCTGTTGCACTAGTTGCAACAAGGATGGTTTAAGTTCAAAATTATTAGCTGGGATGGTTGGGTTTACTATACTAGAACTAGGTTCTTCATTAGATGGTTGAGCGAAGTCCTTAAGAGGTCTTTGGTTCTGATCTTCGGCCATAGCTCTCTTAATTCTATGAAAGAATAAACGTGCGCGAGCGTAACGTTCAGGTTCCGCCAGAGTAGTACTCCCTAATCAAACCCTCTTATTGTCACTTACAAAAAGGCGCGCATTGCGTTAGAGTAGTAAACCTATTTTTAAGAAATATAGTATCTTGACTAAGTTGAAAAGTATTGTAACCTGGATTTCTTAACCAAAAGAGGTTCTTACGAACCAGACTCTAAACTTATAAACGCATCCGAAAATAGTTTTAAAATCTCTTTTCTTCTTAATGTTAAAATCTCCTAATGAACTAAACAAAGCGCTTTCGCTGTTTTTGAAATATTTAAAAACAATTAAGTTTAAAAAGACGTTGGACGGCTTTCGATCTTACCCAACGGAATTGAAGTGCGGGAAAACTTAATTTGAAAGTTAAAATAGCCTTTAAGTGTTTCTACGAACAATTGTACGGATTATCGGTTCAATTACGATCCTTACATTCTAACCTTATAGATTTAGTTAAACATGGTAAAGTAAAAGTGCATTAAAGTAAATAAAAGTAGTGCAAGTGCGGAAAGTAAATAAAAGTAAACTGAGTGCGAGAAAATAAATAAAGTAAAGCGAGTGCGAGAAATAAATAAAGTAAAGCGAGTGCGAGAAAATAAATAAAGTAAAGCGAGTGCGAGAAAATAAATAAAGTAAAGCGAGTGCGGGAAATAAATAAAGTAAAGTGAGTGCGGGAAATAAATAAAGTAAAGCGGGTGCGGGAAAATAAATAAGATAAAGACAAGTAATAAAAACCTGCTCCAATCGGAGGGTTGAATAAATTGCAAAGCGGAAATGAAAATGGCGGCAGGATTAACTTCCTTCCAAAGTGCTCCAAACTCGATTACAGAATCTATCACAGACTTGATTACACAATTGTGGTAACACTCCAATGCGAAGCGATTACCACTTTATAAAACTGAATATATGCCTAAGTGAAACTAAGTTGCTTCTGAGTTTGCCTCTGCTATAAGTTTGGATGATTGTAAAAGTGAATTCGAGTTTCTATTTATAAGCAAGTAAAAAGATGGAAATGACTTGGATGCCCTTCAACTTGAAAATGGGTGGGAAACTGTTTTCCTCTTGTGGCGCCCGCCACAAGGCCATGGCGCCCGCCACAAGGCCAAAAGGAGGCGCCTTAGTGGAGGTAGTGGGGAACGTGGAAGTTGAGGGAAGTTGAGCTTGGACACGTCATGGCAGGGTCTATGGCGCCAGCCATGGGGTAGGCCATAAGTACAAAATGTTGATTTTTAGGGTTTTTGGCTCTTTTTCGCTCCTTTTCTCGATCGGGGCTCCGATTAAAGTAAAAACCTAAAAACAAAGGAAAACATAGCAATAACACAACAAAATGATAATAAAATAACTAGAATGCATGTGAAATCGGAGTCGAAAATACGGTAAATTTCAGTGTTATCAGATTGTCTGAGGGATGCTTGAAAAAAGGGTCAAACATGTTAGTTTGATAACTTTAAGTGGGGTTAGGGTTAGGGTTAAAAACACTGGAGTTGATGATTGTTTCAGGGATAGATAAAGATAATATTTGAGGTTACAATGGCGTGGAAGGATCAGTATCGATGACACCATTAACTAGGGTCATCGTTAGAGAAGAGAAAGATTGATGTTCTAGTTTTGCAAAGAGAGTGAAAGAATAAAGAAAGAGAAAGAAAGGAAAGGAATGATGTCAGATGAAGATAGTAGTCTGACAAAATGTTGAGACAATAAAAAAAGAATCTAGATCCTCAATTATAAAGTGACACATGGTTGATAAGTTGAAAAGAAAACCAAAGTTATTACTTGCTCGTGATACTATGTTAACGTATGGACACTATGGACACTACTTATATAATGGAAAAAACATAAAAGTAAAAAAAATAATTGAAATTAAATTTGATCAATAATATTGTTATAAAGGTACCTGTCACTTATTTATACATACCAAGTTAACAAACTTAGAGAAAAATAATCTAATTGATTTCTTAACAAATTAAATCAAAGGATTATTGAAGAATTAGAAATGATTGTTGGCTTTAAGTTGGTAATAAATAAGCACAAGTATGAGCTAGTGCGTGTAGAGCTGAATATCAAAACATTCATAAAAGTCTCACATTAGAGGGATACCACACTTTAGTAGTCCTTATCTATGGAAGGTTGGTCTCTTGGGGTGTGCTCTAAGGGGTACCCAATTTTGTGAAAAGGTAAGAACACGCCACCATGAACCATCACATGCATGCACCCGATGACAGTGTCGTCTGCCCGACCGACTAGCTTGGCTCAGCCTAGTTTTGCTCGGGCTTGGGCTTGGGCCATCCATTATTTCTTGGGTTCCCAACATGGTAAAATTAATAAATATTTATTAATTAATTATTAGTGTGATGTCCCTTAACGATAACCCAAAATTTAAACCAAATTTCCATGATTTCCTTGACTTCTATGTTTTCTTGTTGACCATGTTCCATAACGGCAACTTCCCTTGTTGACCAAGTTCCATAACGACTCATTTTGGGTCGAATCTTCTCGTACCCGCCGTGTTTTTCTCCCATTCGAGTCAGAAGTTCGTCTGTAATTAGAGGCCTTCCCATCTCATTCTCTTCACTCCATATTTTCGCAGTCAGAAATCCTTCTCCTTTCTCTCGTCTCCCTTTTATCTGATCATTTTTCTTTTTTGTTCTTAGTTTTGAATAGCTGCCTTGCGCAAGATACAACTATTTTTCATAAGATACATGAGTGGTTTTCACTAGATACACGACTGGTTTTATACTATATACGACTGGTCTTTGTACCATCATAGGGTTTAATTCTAGATCGCTTATATACCGTACAAGTAGTAAGTGTACAATAGTGAACTCAGTTTTTTTATCCTACAAGCATAATGGTTTAGTGAATGTTATACATATCTTTAGGCAGTGTCGCAAAATGTCTTAAAGATAGCGACCTAGTTTGCAACTCGACTCGATAATTTTTTCAATGACAATTTTTCAAAACCTTAAAACAACAATTTAAAAATGTTTTCAAATTTCCATGGCTACTGGAGAAATTATTGGTAGTTTTACGACTGCTGTCTTGACAAACTGCTCCAGTTTGAGGGAAGTCGCTTTAAATTTTGGCAACAAAAATGTGATTCTTATTAAACGTAAAAATGGTTTCCAACATTTTGGATGATGATATTATTGTTGCTCTTTCTGGATCATCCAAACAAACTAACAATAAGTAATCCATGGATTCAGATGAAACTGTTAATTCCACTAAACCTGAATCTACTGCACAAATTAAAGCGAGTGATTTATGGATCGGGAAAGAAATCATGATATGGAAAGAGAATGACTATTTATGAGAAAATCAAATTTTAATGGACTCACATTTTTACTTGATTTAACAGTGAAAAACCGGGTCATATGGCTAAGAGATGTAAGAGCATGCCTAAACCTAATGTTGACTCTAATGCACAAGTTAACAAGGCTGGTGAGCAATTTATTACTATGATCAATAAAATGAAAATGTTTGGTGGATTTTATTGTTGATGGATAGACATTGGAGCCCTCGTCATGTCTCTTATGATCGCGTTATGTTCAAAACACAAATGAATGTTGAAGTTAAGATAGTTCCGGAAAGACTTTAATCTTAAAGGATGTCATGCATGTTTATGAGATTAAAAAGAATATTGTTTCTGGGTTTCTTCTGAATAAGGCAGACTTTAGTCACTCTATTGGGGCAGACTTATACATCATCACTAAGAATGGTATTTTTGTTGGGAAATGGCACACCAGTGATGGCATGTTTAAGTTGAATGTTGAAATGAATAAAATATCTTATTTTGTTTACTCTTAGTGAGATTTTAATGTTTGACATGCTAGACTTTGTCATGTTAATAAGCATATTATTTCTAATAAGTAATTTGGGCCAAATCCCATATTTAGATGTCAATGACATAGAAAATTGTGAGTATTGTTGTCAAGCTAAAATAACTAAGACTTCACATAAATTAGTAATTAAAGATTATGATCCATTAGATCTTATACACTCAGAGATATGTGAACTAGATAGAACTTTAAATAGAAATAGTAAACGTTATTTCATCATGAATGGTCTAATTATACTTATGTATATCTAATAAATAATAAAAGTCAAGTGCTTGACATGTTTAAGACATATGTTAAGAAATTGATAATCAGTTTAGGAAGAAGATTAAGAGACTTGTAGTAATAGGGGAACTGAATATGATTCTTGTTTATTTAATGAATTTTATAAACAAAATTTAATTATACATGAAACGGCTGCACCACATTCTTTTGAGATGAATGGTAAAGAAGAAAGAAAGAATAGAACTCGTACTGAACTAGTTGTTGCTATTATGTTGAATTCTTGTGCTTCATCTCCTTGGTAGGGAGAAATTTTATTGACTATTTTCTATGTCCCTAATAGAGTTTTCAATTCTAAAAATAAGATCTATCCATATGATATATTTGAAAAAGTTCATTAAAGTCCCACATTTGAGGCATACCAAACTTTAGTAGTGTTTATATATGAAAGGTTGGTCTCTTGGGGTGTGACCCAAGGGGTGCACAATTTTGTGAAAGGGTGAGAACACACCACTATGAACCACCAAACATGCATGAACACCTTTGCGGTGTTCTGTTTGACTGGCCATTTCGGCTTGACTCAATTCGGTTCGGTTCAATTTAGGCTTGTATATGGGCTTGGGTGATCCATTATTTATTTTTTTGCATACCCAAAATGGTGAAACATTATTTATACTTATTCATTAATTATTGGTGTGTTATCCCTTAACAATAACCCTAAACTTTGACCAAGTTTCCACGATTCCGTATGTTCCTTTTGGGAACTAGAAATGGATGCTCTAACTCCACAAAGAAACTAGAAAATAAGATAGTTGAATAACTGGTAATCTTAAATGATGGCTCTGATCTCCTTTATTATGGTGCGGGGAGCACCGACATGGTTATCACTCGAACGCCCAAGTCAGCTCAAGATTCAAGATGGGTATAATAAAAGTGGATATCAAATATTGTACCGTGTACTTAACATGTGAACTATTGTATACCTTACGTCGAGTAAAGTTGATTTTAGATAGATTGGGAATTGGTCAATTGGGCCTTTGACTAGTCTAGAACATTTTTCCCTAAGGCTTTTTCGGACACTTAAGGATCCAGGGGAAGCATTAAGTATCACTCATCGTCCTCCATGTCGAGATCCAATGTGAAATGAAGCCGAAACGTTTTGGATCAGTTTTTAAAAAGGAAAGGGGAACAAGCATATTTAATGTGGTTCCATCATTGAAACGTTGCATAACCCATTCCTTACATGTGCAATAGTGTGACCATCTAGGGTATGGTATAGTTTATAGTGAGTACTTGAGTGCACTCGAGTTGGCGTGTATCCAATAGTGGAAATATAGTTGTTGATATTATGATTTATTTCCATAGTGAGTTTTAAACTTTCTTCTATCATCGCTTATGAATAGAATGAGTTGAATATTTGGAAAATTTCACAACCTTTTACCTTTCAAGCTTACAGTTACTTTCTAGAGAAATGTCTTTGTTCCTTCCTCCTTGAGAGTATCATTATAAGTGATTCAGTGCTTCCTTAAGGAATTTTCCTTCTTTTATTCCTTTTGCTTCATCAATCTCCCATAACTAGGTACTCTTCTAAATAAAACTTAACCTTTAGCATTTCATGTTTTTTGGTAAGGGTGAGCGATAATACTGTTGATTTAGTGAGTGATTCAAAAATGGAAACTTCATTGGGCTCATCCCCTGATTCTCCTCATCCTCTCTTAGTAGAAATCACGTAGGACTGAAAATTATACTCATATTTGATGATCCTGGGTCAGAAAGGGTATATGGGGATTCCTTGTAGGAAAAGACTTATCCTTATGGGTCATTAGATGCCCTTTTTTTGAATGTTAGCCGGAGCATATTGTTAAAAGACTTTGATAGAGGATTAAGAGATTTGTGAAATGCTTGAGTGATTTATACTTTGTTGATACATTTATATGTATTACTAGAAATGAGTGCATATTACATTTACAATAAGATTAGTAATAATGCTATTTCCAAGGTGCATGAATTCTATTTCCTAGATGAAAGACTAACTGGATTGCTATAACTTCCCATACTAATAAATGTTACTAAGTCCAACATTTCATAATTGCTAATAATTCCAACACTCCCCTTCAAGTTGGATCATATAAGTCAAATGCTCCAAGCTTGGAAAAAATATATTAAATTATCGGTCCCCTTAGAGATTTTGTGAAGGCGTTTGCTAGTTGGTCATTTTAGGTAATATATTCAGTGATGATTTCTTTAGAAAGAACTTTCTCATGAACATAGTGATAATCAATTTCAATATGCTTAGTTCTCTCGTGTAGTACCAGATTAGAAGCTATATGTAGAATATCGGGTTATCACAACATAGTTTCATCGGTTGAGTATCTCCAAACTTCAACTTTTGAAGAAGTTTTTAATCCAGATAAGTTCACAAGTTTCTATAGTCATAACTCTATATTCAACCTCTGCACTGGACTTTGTAACCATATTTTGCTTCTTACTCTTCCAAGAGATAAGATTTCCCCTAATAGAAACATAATATTCTGAAGTGGAACTCATATCAATAGACGAACCTGCCCAATCTGCATCACAAAATCAAACTATTTGAGTGTCTCTTTTATCTTCATAATGTAGTCCTTGTCTTAGTTCCTTTTTAATGTACTTCAAAATTCGGGTCACTACATCCCATTGATTATTATGCGGACACTATATGAGTTGACTTACTATGCCAACCGCAAAAGAAATATTTGGTCTTGTTATAGTAAAATAAATAAGTTATCCAACCAATCTCTAATATCTTTCTAGATTAAAATACGACTCATGTTGAATGGGGAGTAAATTTATATTTGGATCCATGGGACTGTCGACTGGTTAACAGTGCAACACATTAGTTTCTTTAAGTATGTAAGGCATACTTCCTCTGTGAGATGATAATCCCATTCTTTGTCTAAGCAACCTCAATCCCAAGAAAACATTTTAGATTTCCCAAGTCCTTAGTTTGAAAATGGCTATATAAATGTTCATTTAACTAAGAAATTTTCTCCCGATCATTCCCTATTATGACTATATCATCTACATAAAACACCAAATCAACACATTTATTTCGAGAGGTATGACAATAGAAGACTGAGTGATCTGCTTCACTATGTATCATTCCAAAATATTGAATAACTAGACTAAATTTCCCAAACAATGCTCATGGTGATTATTTCAAACCATAGATAGATCGTCGTAGTGTGTAAAACAAACCAGACTCCCTTGAGCAACAAATCCAAGAGGTTGCTCCATGTAAATTTATTTTTACAACTCACCATGAATAAACATATTTTTAATATCCAACTGATATAATGGCCAATGACGGATGACCACTATGGCAATAAATAATCAAACAAATGTTATTTTTTCCACATGATAAAAAGTATCTCCATAATCAAATCCATAAATTTTGGAATATCTTTTTGTAACAAGCTGAGCTTTGAGATGATAAATCTGACCATTTTCCCCAACTTTAATAGCATATACCCATCGACCTCCAATAGATTTATTTCCCTTAGAGAAAGGAGTTAATTCCCAAGTACCACTATGCTCTAAAGCTTCTATTTTTCATCAATCATGGCTTGTCTCCATCATGGATGATCAAGTGCTTCAAAAAAAATTTTAGGAATGGAAATAGAAGATATAAATGACACAAAAGAGTAATAAGAACAATAGAGACGATGTTAACTTAGGAAGTTATAAATAGGATGGGGATTGCGAGTAGATTGAGTACCTTTTCGAAGAGAAATCATCAATTCAAGATTTTCTTCACGAAGGTTTATTGTAAGGCCATTTGTTGGTGGATGACATGATTCAATTTTTGTTTTAGTGCCTTCCAATTCTTTATTAGCATCTCGTTGATGACATTGGTATATGATGAGTAATCTTTGAGATTGCTCAAGAGGAGAATTTTCAAAAATATTAGAAGTCAAAATTGATTCTGGGACAGGGGGAGGTGATGGACCAGGATAAGGAATTAGAAAAACTTATTGAGCAGTATGGGACTCATCTATGAATCATGAGAAGTAAAACTTTTTGTCGAAGAATGTTACATATGCAGAAATGTAGTAACGATTCTACACATTGGAGTAACATTTGTAACCTTTTTGTAACCTAGAGTACCTTAAAAAATGAATTTATGGCTTGGGCATAAAGCTTTTCAAGACCCGGAGACAAGTAATGAACAAGACAAATGCATCCAAATTTCCGAGGAGAAATATGAAACAATGGTTCTTTGGGAAATACAATGGAATGTGGTATTTTATGATCTAGAGAGGAAGAAGGCATTCGATTAATCTAAAAATAGGATGTCAAAATTGCGTCACCCTAATGTCTGATAGGTACATTTTCACGAAGTAACAAGACCCGATTTGCTTTAACAAGATGATTATTCTTCCTTTAAAATATTCCATTCTATTAAGGGGTATGATGACAACTTGATTGGTGAAGAATACCATGTGATGACAAAAATTAAGAACGACTAGAAGCAAAGTATTCTTTTGCGTTATCATTTCTAAGAATTTTGATTTTCTTACCGAATTGGGTTTTAACCTCGTTGACAAAAGTGGCGAGGACAAACAAAAGTTCAGATCATTCTCTCATTAAGAAAACCCAAGTGCATCAAAAGAATTCATCGATGAAAGTAACAAAATACCGGTAACCATTATAAGGAACACGACTTTGTTACCAAACATCTGAATGGATACAGAAAAGGGAGAATCAACTTGACTTTCAACTTTTCTTAGAAAGGAAGAGGGAGCATGATTTCCTATTTACATGACTCACAATTTCATGATGAAGTTTTTACAAGATTCAGAACCATTTGTTTTAATTTTGACAAACTTGGATAACTCAATTGTTCATGAACAAGGTTTGGAGACTCAATCGCAATACAACTTACATAAGGAACTGAATGGAGGCAATAAAGACCATGTGATTCATGTCTTAAAACAATCATCTGACCTATACCATGTTCATGTATAGTAAACAAACCAACATCAAAGGTTACTGATCAGTTTAAAGATCAGGTAGGTTAGCAAAGGGATATTAAATTAAAAGGGCAACTAGGTATAAACAAAACTAATTTCAAAGTTATAGAAGGAGTGATAGAAACATGACTGATTCCTTTGGCAGTGATGTTAGAACCATCTTCTAGAGTTATGAAGTGAGGAAATCTATTAGAGGATATGGAAGATAATAAGGAATGATTACCAACAATATGATTAGAGGCGCCTGAATCAATTATCCAAAGATTTTGATTGTTACAAGATTGAGATGTAAAGGTTGCGGAAGCATGAACCCAAGTGGTAGTCAACCTATGAGATGATTTTTCTAGAAAATCATGATGAGAGTAACATGTCTTTTGAGTGTGACACATTCTCTTGCAATATGTGCTTTGAGGACTATCTATTTTATTCAAAAATTGGAGTGGACCAACAAGTACCAACTAGAGATGGAGACCAGAAAATGAAGATAACAATTACTTTTGGATGAAAGAAATGTTGTTGTTTTTTATTTACAAATCAAGGAAGATCCAGGGGTTCTATTGAACTAGAGGTACACACCCTTAATGAAGAAATTAACAAGTTATTAATACCAGTTTAAAGACTTTGATAGAGGATTAAGAGATATATTGCGGATGGAAAAATGACAGAGTTACCATCATCCTTTTTTCGTTCCTAAGGAACGGAGTAATAATGATAAAACCTATAGACTAAACGAGAGATGCTAGGTTCGGGATTCGATTAAATAAGAGGAAGGTGTTAGGCACCATTTACCTCCATTGTACTCAATTTGATCCTCCTTTAAATCTAGGGTTAGTGTGTTTCTAAGGAATATTCGCTTTAATATTTATTAATTATTTAATTATTTATTTATTTACAAAAATACTTTATTATTTTAATAAGGGAAGCCCTAAAAATTGTTTTTGATTATTATACTCGCTAGAGTCTTACAACTCTGGGTCTATATACCCTCAAATTTATTGAATGATCAGAGCCCTGTAGTTCGTCTTAAAAAATGTTGCTTATTTGGTTGTTTTTGTCCCTTGAAAGTTCTCACGCATCGGGGTCGGAGAAGTAATTGATTTTGAAAAATGCATCAATGCACTAGGGCAGAGGACTTATAGTTTGAGGTGGATTTAGATTCATTTTATCCCAATTGATTATTTGCAAAAATGTAATTATTAATTTATTTAAGAAAAATGATATTATATATTTATTTAATTAAAATATTATAAGTTTAATTATATAAACCCAAATATTATATCCTTATCCCTAAAAAAAATTTATCCCTTAAACCCTAAAATTTCCTTAGAGATTTATCTCATGATTATACCCATTATTGAATATAAATAAATAAATAAATATAATACTTAATTTATTTATGAAAATAAATATTATATATTTATATGACATATCCCTTTTGATTGATTGAGAAAAAATCTAACTATTTTGATTTAAAAAAGTAAACCCATAATGATATTATATATATAGTTATTTTAACAAATATATTAAAAATTTAATTATATAATCTTAAAGACCATATCCATTATCCATATGTTTATCCGTGGTTTTAATCCCTGGTTTTTATCCCTAAAAATTGTATTAGAATTTTATCCCATTTAATTATTTGTAAAAATATAATTATTAATTTATTTAAGAAAATAAATTAAAAGGGTAATTATATAAACCCAAATATTATAACCCTTATCCCTAATTATTTATCCCTAAAACCCAAAAAAAGTATCCCTATTTATTGTCTCAAAAATTATTTCAAAGTTATCCCTAATTCATCCCATAATTATCCATAAATTTTTATCCCTTAAAACCCTAAGATTTTATCTCATATTATCCCTAAAATGATCCCATTTAATTATTTGCAAAGATATAATTATTAGTTTATTTAAGAAAATAAATTAAAAGGTAATTATATAATCTCAAATATTATATCGCTTATCCCTAATTATTTATCCCTAAAACCCTAAAAATTTATCCTTATTTATTATCCCAAAAATTATCCCTAAATTATCCCACAATAATCCCATAAATTTTTATCCCCTTAAAATCCTAGGACTTTATCCCATAACTTTATCTCATATTATCCCTAAAATTATCCCATTTAATTATTTACAAAAATATAATTATTAATTTATTTAAGAAAATCAATTAAAAGGGAAATTATATAAACTCAATGGTTATATCTCTTATCCCTAATGTTTTTATCCCATAAATTATCCCATAAATTAACCCTAAATCCAAGAAATAAAATATCAAAACAATTATATAACTAAGGGAGTAAGGGAAACCGACCTACGGGAAGGAGATTGTCCCCGGTTAAATAGTAAAATTTGTCTCTTTCTTCTACTCTTTCTTGCCTTATAGGGAGGAGGATTTCTCTAATTTTCAGGAAAGGTGTCGACTCTTTTCTCATTCTTTCCCTTTTCTTCCTAGAACTCCTTCTATCTCCACTTCTTGTTCTCCTCTGATGCGGGATTCTTTCTTCCCTTTTTTTCTTGGATGGATGTTGAAGCTTTAGGGTTTAGTTGTTGTTGTTCTTCAGTGTGAAGAGCAACAATATTTGGGTAATGGATTTGTTACGACCCTTCCATTTCTAACTCCTTGTACTCCTTTTGAAACCAACTAGATCATTCTATTTATTCGAAAGAAAACAGCATTAGCGAGTATACAATAATAATCTTAATAATAAAACTAATAATAATACTAATCTTAATAATAATCTTAACTTTAATTAATCTCAATATTAATTTATTCCTAAATAACAATAATATAACTTAATATTAATATGTAAAAGAATAAAAATAATACTAATATTAATTTATTCCCATTTAACTAATAATGTTATTATGATATATTTTATCCCTACTATTAAAACAAATATTCCTCATAATTTTTTTTTACTAATGTGTTTTAATAAGACAAAATGTCCTAGTTATCAATCGTAATATCCCTCTAGCATAAATCCCCAAATTATTACGTTCCAATTAACATCCCTGAATTAAAACAAATCCCTAAGAGGGACTAAAAAGTCAAAATGACCCCCCTTTAACTTTTTAGGTCATTGGGATTGACCAGATGCCTTATAAAGAGCATTGAGCATGTCAATGACCTAGATTCTAAGTCAATAACAAGAAAGAAATAGTGGTCAAAATTTGTGGTACGACAAGATGCATGAAATGCTGGAGTGATTTGCACTCAGCTTATCCATTTATATATACTACTAGAAATAAATACAATTTATATTTACAATGAAATTAATAATAATTTTGTTTTCTAGGTGCATGGATGTTATTTCCTAGATGCAAGACTAACTAGATTTCTACAACTTCTCATACTAGTAATTATTACTAATTCTAATAATTCATATTTGCTGCTAATTCTAACAAATACATTGTGTCGAGGTCCCTATACCGCCTCTTGTCTTATTTGAAGAGGAGGTATAAACCAACTTGTAAAGGAGGGAACACGCTAGAGGTTTCATTTAGCTTTGTCTATGTATAATTGGTTGTGAGCCAAGTGATGCTGAGGTGTTGGAGCACTTGAATCTTTGAAGCAAGATGGATGCATCAGAATATTGTTGGGTGAATGAAAAAGTAGTGAGCACTTCATCGACTTTTAGTATTTAGTCCATCTTAAGTGATGTTGAAATTATGGTCGGAGATCCTACGGAGTGGTCAGTCCTTCCGATGTCAGGGGAGAAGAGGATATGCAGTTCTTTTGACGACTGCATGTCCCGTTTTCCGAGTGTTTGTTTACAAGAATAGGACTTTGACTGCCTTTTTATCCTTCTAAATTTGAGGTACTTGTCCTAAAAAATTTAAAAGTTGTTCGTTCCCAGCTTTATCTTGAATCATGAGCATATATAAGGGTCTTTCAACAATATGCCAAGTACAAATCCCGAAGGCCCTCTCTTAGTTTATTTTTTTACCTTTTCTATCTGAGGCATACTTTCCTAGATAACTTTCACAAAATACGGGCTCATATACTTCCATCTGGTCAATCTTTGGTTCGACATCTTCACTCCAAATTGGGGGAATTTTCTAGGTCGTTTCTTTTTGGTGAAACCCACCACCCGCACAACTCACTATGCTTTTTGTTATATCTTTGCTGACTTGCCTCAACACTTTTAGATTTCGTATCCAAATTATTGGTCCAAGCTCCATTTTATCTGGTCTACTCACTTATATTGCACTAAGTTGGGTTTTCTTTCTCCATTGAGGTGACAATGAAGGAGTAAATGGAAATGTAATTCTGGTTTCAAGGGCTTAGTTATGAGGATGGGTTTGGCCCCAGTGAGGTGTCTACCACCGACGTGAAAAAATGGCTAATTGATACTCATGTTATCTTAAGTGTTGTTAGCCAAGAGGATAGGAGGAAGATCTTTGGTGAGGTCTAAGCCTTCATGGTTTTTTTACATGTGTAATTGCATTTTCAAGATAGCATTGATAAAATAAGAAAGTTCAACATGTTCTACAACCATGCAGATGCTCAAGGTATTATGATTATGGTGAATACTAAGCCTACTACTTCTGATCATGCTCCTCCGAACATCACTATTACGACAACGATCCCTTCTCCTACCCCGGTCATAGAAGTTCTTAATCCTACACCCAAGGTTGATAAACTCGCGAGCGCTATAACCTCTTTATTGGTGGGGGAATAGACCTCGCCTCTAGTCTCGACAAAGAGAGTCCGTGAAGAGGAATAATAGTCTCCTCGTATCAAGTGTTCTCCAAAACAGACACGGGTTGGTGAGGATGATGTTTTCAGGGAGGTGACTCCCTTCATAAAGATACAAAATATTTTCTCTTTCCATCTTCCACGCACACTAGAGGACTTTGTTGTATTATTTCGACATCGAATATATCCTTTTTCTAGAATCTCTCTGAGGGAGATAATATGGAATTGGCTTATTAGCTTGCATACCGCATGTTCAAAGCTAGTAATGTTTTCTCCCTCGTCTATGATGGATTGGGTGATATCTTGGCCCCAGGTAATCCTTTCCAAGAAAGGGATACTTGGAAAGGGAAGGCCAAAGCTATAGAGCTAAGGGGCATTAATATCTAGAAGGGGCTTGTTGTTTTACAGGAGGAAGTAAAAGTTGCGAAGTCTTTGAAAGAGATTGTGGAAATATATGGTTTTCCTTCTAATTTGGTTTCTTGTGTGACTGAGTTGGAGGGCTCTCTTCAGGATACAGAGAAGTAGTACAAGGTTGCTTCTGATTCAGTTAAGCAGAAGACTCGTCAAGTGGAGGAGCAGTAGAAAGCCTCTCTTCAAGAGTCTGAAACCCATGTGAAGGCCTAGAAAACTCTTCAGGATGAGGTAGCCGGTTTGAAGTGGTTTCTCGATGAATCTCTTTAGCAGACAATGTGGGACGTGCTTGAAGTCCACGAACGAGTCGTGGAGTAGGCAAGGAGGCTTTGTCCCGATGATGTGATTTCTTTCTAGGAATTGAATCTCTTTAATTCTTCTCTCGGGGTGACTTAATAAGGTGGTATCGGTGTCTCGACTTCAAATGTTTCGGCTTGATTTTCCTTTTGTATTATTTATTCCTTATAATGCTTCCCAAGTTTTTGTGCCTTGGGTGTAACGACTTTTGATATTTAATGAAATATTTTACTTTGATGCTTCAATTATTATTTACAGTAGAGATTTGCAGTTGTATCTGCTTTAACATTCTCGTTGTTTACGATCTGTAATAACTTTGGGCTTACTCTTTTACTCTACGAAGTCTTTATTCACTTTTTAGCTTAGGTCGGAGCACCAAGGTTCACCGGCTATGGCAGGATGTATGTTTCGGGGCATGAGATCCTCTACTTTTGCTTTATGGAAGTAACATTGCATATGATTGTAATGAAATGGTAGATATGCCCTGTAATTTTTCTACTTTTTGCAACTTCATGCATTGAATAATGTTAGCTACCATTTTTTTGTTTATATACTCGTCTGTTATATTTAAGGTTTGTTGTAGTAGTGTATTAATTTCCATGTTAGGTTTAGAAAATTTACTTACATTCTCCTGGATAAGGCCTAGGATCGGCAAAGTCAGGTTCATGTAGTCGTACTTTGCATTGTGCTCCGCGTCATAGAGGATCGTTCCTATGCCAATGGTAGGATCCAAGTCCTTTCTCCCGAAGCTTGGATTGGGTCGAGGTGGACGTCTTCATGATCCATCACCTACGCCATAGGATTGGCTAGATCCGAGGAGGTGCGCCAACTACACAAACATGCGTTTAATGGATCTCGGATGCAAGGTAAGCATTTGAGTCGTATCATAATCATAGAAGTGACTTTAGTAAGTATGGGATACATAATTGGGCATGGAATGTTCTTATGTTGTATAAGAATCGCAAAAATGAGTTAAGTTTGTATCAGATACACAATCATGTAGACATTGTGCTTAAGCTGTATCAGAATTGCACAAATGTGTTAATTTTGTATCAAATACGCAATCGGGCACGAAATACGCTTAAGTCGTATCCGAATCGCAGAAGTACATGAAGTTTGTATCGAAAACGTATTCCATATATTTTATCTTCATTCCCTTGTCTCGAGCGATCTACCAGAAAGAGAGACAAAGAAACATGATATATATATATATATATATATATATATATATATATATATATATATATATATATATATATATATATATTATATATATATATATATATATATATATATATATATATATATATATATATATATATATATATATATAATATATATATATATATATATATATATATATATATATATAAAAATAATGAATTGAATTTGTTACAAACAAATAATGGAGCAACGAGGTGAATACCTTCAATGTCGACTTCGAAATGGATTGACGGTATCTGAGACCTGGTTGTTGCCATTTTCTAGGGTCTCGCGTTAAGTGTATTTCATGCTTTAAATCGCCTTCCTTGGTTGGACGGGGTGCCGAGGTGCCCCGTTTTATACTAGCCCATTTATATTGTTTGGATGGTTGAATGCTCTATGGATGTAGTTTAAGGATGACCATTGAATTTTGAGCTTATCGAATTGCTTTGTTCAATGTTTTGACGAAGTATTTGTTCTGTTGTAAGGACTGAGCATTATGGACCACGTCTTACCCTAGAGCGGGTATCTACCTCGAATGACCGTTGAGGATGACACTCTACTTGATGGTGATCCATTCTTGTGGTTCACCCTCTTGGACTCACTAGGAAGGTCAGATATGAATGATGTCCTTTACAATAACCCCCCAATTTGTTTTATGAGGGGGGAGGTTGGACAACACACCCCTCCCTAATCTTTTATTTGGATGGGGATGTCGGTCGGATGTCCGGGATAACGACTAGAGTCTAGGGTGTTTTATCTCTGATTAGATGGTTTATATGCCTCGTCTCTCTTTGAAATTTTTTCAATATCCCATTCTGAAGCTTATTTTTCCCGACACACTGATTTGGAATAGTAGTGACAAGGTTGTTCATCAATAGATCTCCATTGGGATCAACTAATGTTTCAGAGGTAATCGTTTTTGGTGGCGCAAAAAGGGAATAGTTAAACCTAGCTTCTCCGCTTCGACTTATTGAATCTGGCCCGATTTAGCTTTAAATGTCGATTTGAGATCCTTTGGTACACATAGTGGGTGTCCTAGGGCCTGATTTGTGCTTGTTGTTAACTATGAAGTTGCAGTATATCCTAATGTCACTGCGTAAGCACCCTGACAACGGTGGGACGTCGTGCACGGTCATGTTGGATGGTAGATTGTGAGTCTTCGGCCCGACCTTCATGGAAATTTCCTTCAGATCTCGGTGCAACCCTAGATCTGGATCTGAGTCTTTTGCTTTCACTATTCACCAAGATTCCCGGGGAAATTGGAGATCCAAACCTGATGAATCACGATAGAAATGGTGACAACCTGAATCAACGATGGTTTACCTTCGTGTTCACCTCTGAACGCTCTTGACTTTAAGATCTCTGAAAGTTGCGCATGGCGAAGCTAGAAGGTGACTGCAAGTTCCCAGAATGTATGGAAATCAGAAGTCAATTTGTTCTTGATTCGGTGATATATAAGAAGGTTGTGAACTGTCGAATCAGAGATTGGATTTGAAATCACAAGGATCCAGATCTAGAGCTTTTGAGTTTGTTCGATGGTGTTGAAGAACACACACGATTTTCGAGGAAAACATAGGAATTAGAAGTCGGTTCCCATAGACAGTGGCATTGTTCCTTTCCAGAACCCGAAATGAATGCTCTAGCTCCACGAAGAAACCAGAAAAAAAGGATTGTTGGATAACCGATGTTCTTGAGCGATGACTCTCATCTCCTTTATGGTGGTGCGGGATGAACCTACATTGTTAGCACTCTAATACCAAAGTGGGTTCAATATTAAATATGAGTATAATGAAAGTGAAGATCAGAGATTATACCTTGTTCTTAGCTTGTGAACTGTTTTATACATTGGGTCGAGTTGAGTGGATTTGAGTTGAATTAGGCCTTGGTCAATTGGGCTTTTGGCTGGTCCATAACATCTTACCTTCCATGTTTTCCAGCTTACCAAGTTCCATAACAGATAGTTTCCTTGGTGATCAAGTTCCGTAACAACTAGTTTTGAGTCTGACCACTCCAATTCCCCCATGTTTTTCTCTCATTCGGGTTATAATTTTGCTTATAACTAGAGGTCTTCCCATCTTACTCTCTTCACTTCATAATTTCGCATTCTGAAATCTTTCTCCTATATCTCGTCTCCGCTTCATCTTATATTTTTTCTTTTTTGTTCTTAGTTTTCACTAGTTACCTTGCACCAGATATAACAGGTTTTCACCAATACTGGTTTTCACCAGATACACGACTGCCTTTTTATATCATATACAACTGATCTTTGTACCATCAAAGAGTGTAATTCTAGACTGTTATCTACTGTACAAATAATAATCGTACATTATAGAACTGAATTGTTTTATCCTGAAAGTATCGTGGTTGAGTGACAGTTTTGCATAATTTTAAACTGTGACGCGAAACATTTTAAAAAGAACGATATCTTCCGCGATTCGACTGAATACTTTCTTCAATAATAAATTTTCAAATCCGTAATACAACCCAACCTAAAAATAAAGAATAGACTAATAAACTAATTATATAACTAATTAGAATTTGCCAAATATGTTTCGACAAAACTCATGGTACAAGAATGTCCACCTTTTAATTTATAAAACTAATTAAACTACCAACACTATTTCAATGGTACTACCGTGTGAAAACACTCGACACTTTTGAAATTCACCCACTAGTTTATCGAGGCAGACTTGAGTTTTCCCAAATTTCAACCAAGAAAAATTGTTTTATTGAGAAACATAAACAAGCAAAAAGGAGACCGAGGATACGTAAATTAGTCACCAGGCTACAAAGATTTAACAATTCAAACTTTTCATAACTTTTATGAACCACTTGACTAAAAGGACATTGTGTTGACTTTGCATGTGAATCAACAAACAAGTATGATTGCATCACCTAACTCTCATTCATTTGTACTAGAGTTCATTTATGTAAAAAGATTAGAGTTCAATTATACTAGTACTTTTTGTATTTAATTTTCATAAGAAGTAACTAATGTACTATACCTACTAAAAGTTGATAAACTTAGAGAATCAATTATGATTTCTATCAATTTAAAATAAAAAGAAACCAATAATAAATTTTGATTTTTTAAAAATAATTATTATTTTTAAATTAATTATCAAAATAATTATTTTTTCAAATTATTTATCAAAATAACCACTTTTCAGAAGAAATAGTCAAGACAAATGGCGCATGCATTTCGGGTTTGCACTAAGTCGTCAATGATTGTAACGACTGCATTCAACACATGTCACTGCAAGTGGCACATACATGCATCCATTAGGAACATTTGCTATTGCATGAGGATACTCCTTTATTTTTATTTTTATTTTTATTTCTTAAGTTATATTTAAAAATTGACATAAAAAAGAAAATTAAAAATAATTCATAATAGTATATTATAAAATTCAAATACACAACAATTGACAAGAAAATCAATGATCTGTCTGAGCGAAACATCTCCATATTCCACATCCTGGTCCATTAGCTTGCCTTCAAGGTCTCCCACGATTTCCCTGAGGTGTTTAGGGTCTTTGAGTGTTGGCCTAAGGAAAAGCTGGTTAGTGTGAGGGTCCTGGGGTATTTGACAAGTTTGCAATCATTTCTCCCTAATAGTTGGGGTTGCCGACAATGGCGTTGTCGTAATTGAGTTCGGTGTTCATGTTATCGTAGTTGGATCATTGTGGTTGAGTTATGAGTGGACGGTATGATTGGTTGAATTGGGACATTGAATTGTTTTGGAAACAAAGCAATGATTCTTGTGGTGTAAAAAGTCATATTGTGGTTGGGTTCTTTAGCGGTGGGATGTTTGGGTGTTCATTGATGGGGGCCTATGGTGGGATGATGTGGAATCGTATGAATCATCGGGGCTACAATAAGATGTGGTGGAGGCATGTGGTTATTTGTGGTATGGGTCATGCTCGTGGTGTTGCGTTTGGGTATGTGACATGTATTGGTTGCGAGGTTGGGTGTTTGGTGGTTGGGTGTTTATAGTATGGTGACTTTGGTCGTTGGGTTTGGGTGGGTTGACATTCTTCTTGGGTTTGGTAATGGTGTGAGGTTGGTTGTTGGGCTGGGGTTTGTTGTTTGGCGTATGATGACGAAGCTCGTTGGCATGGATCAATCAAATACCTCGGCTCAGACACAAATTGTGTCATTGTAACCGACCTAAACCAATTCATGTAATATTGAGCTGGTCTAGCAACTTATATGATTGGTTCATTTAAGATGTGTTGATGTTAATTCTTCCAATGATGAAACATCTCTTTAGCGAAGTCTCTCCAATCAGAATAACTCTATTGGGCATCAACTCGTTGTTGATGCCAGTCTCCCAAACACGTCGGAGGGTCTGGAATTTGTTGTTGCATGTCGAACTGCATTTTCACACGGTCACTCTGGTGAATCTTCATAGTAGTGAATCTGATGATTTATGTTTTTGTTGTCCAAACTGCAGCATCATCAGGGTTAACCTAATAGTTAATACCTACATATGGCTTTCAGATAAACTGTATAATAAAAATACATGATTAGAAGATTTGTAGTTTTGTAGTTTTTTAAAACAAAATATAGAGTTGTTTAGTTGTAATACATCGTCTGGTCCAAGGTGGTCTAAAAGATTGTGATAGACTACTATAACGTATTTGGGACGCCTGTTGTAGTTTATCCCAAGAACTGACCATCTAAAACGAAAAGATTGAAAATATATTAGTTACAGCTAATTGTAGTATAAAGTCTAACAAGTTCGAAGATTTAAGATGAACTTACTTTGTTGCGGAGGGGAATGTGAATGGCTTCTCGTTGACCGGGGCGAGTGACAACATTCTCGACCGACCGTATGCTTATAGCAAAAAGGCGCAAGAATAAAACGTACAAGTATTTTTTTTGGCATTTTTACACAACGAACTATATAGATGGGACAAAACAGATGAATCCCAACTATATGTGCCTACTTTATTTATGTTTCATAACAACGACAAATGCATAATATTTACCGTATTACCAGTACTTTCAGGAAATAAAAAATTTCCAAATAAAATCATAATATAACACTGAGCTGTAATTATCTTTTCATACTCAGTCAATTCTTCGTTTAATGTTATACTTGAATAATATTTTTTAAGATATTTTAAATTAATACCTTGACCCCCTAGGTTGACCCGAAGTTTGTCTCGTAGTTTTGTCTTCACACAAAGGGGCATCCAATAATTCTTCAGATATAGAGTTATCTTGGTAAACTCTACCATTAACAGCCTTACCATTGATAGGTAAACCCAACGACATGTAGACGTCCTCTAGTATGACGGTACATTCACTAAATAGAAGGTGAAATGTGTGGGTCTCGGGTCTCCATCTTTCTACCAAAGTAAGAATAAATTCGTAATCAACAAAGTATGAGACTATGTTGAGTATATTACCAAAAACGTCTGCTCGTAAGTATGGTTCTATTAATGGGTCGTGTGATAGATATTCATGTACACGGCATTGAAATCTCTTTGGTTCCTAACAAAAAATAAATAAGGAAATAAGTAAAAAATAATAATAAACTAAGTATTAAGGAAATTAAAGAAGCTACAATATTAAGAAATAACTTACAAACTCAATTATATTGTCGATAGTTCCTTGATGTTCATCAACCATGGTTAGCAGAGAATTGTTTTTGAGTGTTTGTGAGTATTTTTGCTGACAAAGTGAGTAGGTTAAGTGTATGTTGCAGACAAGATAGATAGGTTGATTGTGTTTGATGGAAATGTTGAGAAATACATCAGTATTTATAGATGGGAATGGCGCATTCACATGATGTTTTTTTCATGTGATTTTTAAAGCATGCGCCATTGTGTATGGCACATATGTTGTCTTTTTAAAGCATGTGCCATTTGGTAGGGTGCCTTCTGGGGCTGAGATATTGTAGGGAATCTTGTAAAGGAATCATGCAGGAAATCTTGAAAGAGATTCCTTGTAGGTTGTGTTATAGGGTCATGCACGCAAGATTCCTTGTCGTCTGAATTATAGACTCATGCATGCAAAGGTAGAAGCCATTGCAAATGGTGTCTTAGTTAAAAAAAATAGAGCATGCATCATACCTATGGCGAATACCTTTCTTTTTGGAAATCCATCCTCATTCCTATTTAACTGCATGTTGATACAACTAAGACACAACTCACACTCTATTATCATAACCAGTATACTAAAATATATTGCATTTTACAAAAATGACTACATCACCATAATACATGATCAATACTCACATCAATGATGAGATATTTGAATGTGAGTTATCCGGTTTTAATTTCTGTAACATTGAAGTTACTCAGTTTACAATAAATAGACGATCAAATTTTTCACATTTGAAACAAATCAAAAAGAAGTTGCAGTGTAATCAGGTGGCATAAATCATCTAAAAAAATTCGGTGTTTTTTATAGACAACTAAGTTAAGTTTTATCAGCTAAAGATTTGAGATGATGAAGATGTTCATAATATGTTTCTCACTCATGAACATTTCGGCTTCAACGATATTGAGTTATATATTTTACAACAACAAAATTAGTTGTCTTAGTTCGTTGATCTGTCACAAGTATTTTGTGAAATTGACGAAGATGAACAAGTTGGAGTTGATGTTGTTGACTAGGAAGAACAAGAAGAAGAAGACGATATATTGGTTGATCAGATGGTGAACGATGACACTGTCGACCACGAGCAAGAGCCACCAGCGACCTGCAACCTGCATAATTCGTTTTTTGCAATGGAGTTCAATGAAGAACTCTTATTTCTCAGTCCAGACATACAAAATCGATTAAAAACATTACACACATGTTATATATTCATCAATAACGTTTAACTTCATCAAATCAACACCTTTAATTCATGATTTTCATAAAATCATATTATTCTCATAACTTTCAAAATAGCAACAATGGTGAATATATGTTAACTCATGAAAACATAATGTGTCATATGTCATAGCACACGAATTTCATAACCGATTGTCATCACATACAACAAATTGATCATCAATAACATAATTATGTTAAAATCTTAATGCCTTATTGGAGGTTAAGGATTCCCCAATTCTATCCTCATGTATATATCCAGGATTATTATACTTGGTCAAAACAACGCTATCCTCAACAACAACCCAGAGGTTTTTGTTATCTTCAATCATCGTACAAATTTTGATTGCATTTTTTCATTTTTGTTATGCTTCTTTGATTCTTTCTGGGGTTCAAATGTTTTTGTTCAAAGATTCTAACTTTGGATCTTCAACATGCAGTTAATCACTGAATGGAATATGATCTTGCAAATCAGAGATTTTGTAAGAAGCCCAAATGAATGATCTTCTTTGAACTTCAAAATTTCAATTTTAATGGTTTTTTTTAGATCTAGCAAAAGGGTCTTGTTCTTGTTTGTGTTTTTTTATACTTTGTGCACTTTGTGTTTTGTTTTAGTTTTTATGAACTTGAATGTTAATTTTGTACTAGATATTTGTTGATATTAGGAATTAAGGAAAGCTAGAGCTGATATTTGTTAATACTACAAATCTCGTAAGTTGTTTTGTTCTTCTATTGTTCTGTTACAGAACTACCTGGGAAAATTGTTCTCGTTATGTCACGATTGCAATTACATGATTTGGAAAATGAAATTCCGTTATCGATGTAGAATTGTTGGTTAAGCTTCTTCAACATTGTGTTTGGGACTAATTTTGTGTTGCTATGATTCTTCTTTGTTTTAGTACCAACTTTGAGTTATGACCATTTCTATGATTGATCTAGAGGCGATATCAATGTGGTATTGTATTTTTTATATATTATTAACAATTTACAGGGATTTTTAACTATTCTCTCTTTCATTTATCATATCTTTTTAATATATGTGAAAGTCTTAAATATGATATTTATTTTAAGAAGGAAGAAATATGTGACACTTCTTTTCTTACTTTTTTTTATCTTGTACCCATATTTTAAAAACTCAAATTGAAAAGTTGATATTGAAATTACGATGGTTGAGTATTATTTCTCTATTTTAAATATACAAAAAAAAATTATAATCATGATGATTTAAAAAAAACAACGAGGAGGTGGTAGACAAAAGTCATAAGATGATATAAATGCGAAGCACGACATGTCTATTTTATTTTATTTTATTTTATGATAATAAAAGATTTATTCATCAACTCAAGAAAAATAATTAACTTTTTAACAATTTCAAAACACGATTTCATTTGACTCGGTGAGCATGAAGATGCCGGCGAGGAATTGAAGAAGAGATATGTTACCTTTGATTTAACATGAAAGCCCTTAACAATAATAGTTGATTTATTAAAATATAACTAAAAATATTATAGGAAAATTTACTTTAAAACAAAACATAAAAAAAAATATTAACTAACTTTCTTAATAAATTTTTAAAAGATGTGAAAGTAATTACTTTTTCTTATATTATATATACCAAATGCACCAAAATAATTATGAGGCACCAAAGGTGTAAAAATCGTAGGAATCGTCGTGGACCCCTTCACCTCCAATCTGTTGGTAACTTAACTCCCTCGAATTTCTCATCTGCTTAAAAGTTTCACACTTTTCTACGACGCTACCCTTCTCTTTTTATTTTACTCTATTTTAATTAACCAATGCAATTATCCTATTTATTTTTAAAATATATAGCAGTACTGGAAAAGCATAAGATGTCAAAAAGAACAGGTGGTCTAAATAATTAATAGGGTTTCCTACTATCGGGCATCTCATAAACTCAACCACTCTCTGACTCACTTGTTACTCCTCTTTTAACTTTTGATTCCTTTTTTCTCTAATAATTTAGATCATCATTATTTCTACCTGCATTTCTGGCCTTTTATTATTCAAAATGTGTGATATTTATAATATCATTTACTTTCTTGCGTTTGAGAGAGTAATCATACTCTAACAAATGTTCTTTGATAGTACACATCATCATCACCTTTGTTTTACAAAATATGTGGTTGTTCAAGTGGTTAGACACATAAAGCTACATGTTTCAATCAACCACAGCCCAACCTAGAAAATCATGCGTTATGTTGCACCAATTTGATGCCCCTACCGGCTTGGATCACAAGATAGAGTTAACAAACCCAGCTATACACATCGATGCATTTTAATGATCTAACTAATGACTAACCTAGTGACAGTATGCTGGTTTTATATTTTTATTAAAATTCATGTTGAGAGATGTGTACTAGTTAGATAAAACTTTTAGATTGAATGGATTCAGGTTGGAATCGTGAACGAATACTTTTCTTATAGTATTTTAAGCATTCTCGAATGTCTTAGAGTTTCTATGCAGGAGTACACAGGATATTTCAATTTATATTCGAGTTTGTACAAGACAGATGAAAACTCATGTAAGAAAGAGAATTTGGATGAAACAATATTAGTGTTGTTTCACAACGTTGCGACCCTTGATGAAACAACACCCTTTCAACAACACTTATACCGTAAAGTGTATTGGTTCGCCTAGAACAACACTTTTCAAGTGTTGCCTATTTTGATTATGCAATACTTCACGAAGTGTTACCTATTCCCGAATTCAAAATTCAAGCTCAAGCAACGACCAAAAAACAAGAGCAACGACCATTTGCCATATGTCGTGGCTTGTCGCCACATACCAGCAGAAGGCCGGCCGCTGGAGCACCATCGGCACCGCTGTATAACGTCGCGAGTAGCCCAATTGCTCTGATGCGTCATGCCTATGTGCTAAAGTACCTCCTACAAGTCGTCATTGGTGCCTCTACGCTCATACCCTCAGACCTGGTCCTGGAGCCGGTGTTGTCGCTGGCGACACCGATGATGAAGTATATGGATGAGACAAGTGGCATAAGGCTTGAGACCACCACACCTGTCCATGTGACGCTTTATCCCCTTTATCTATTTTGTTGAGGTAATGAATATAACTCACTTTCTATGTTAGACTATTTCTCATGCATTTTTTGGAATTTATTCACTTGCACTTTTCTTGTCATATTGGATCACACTCATGGACATTTATTGTTCATAAATTACAATAATCACTCTTGTTCCAATAATTCAAGAAAAGAGAGACAAAGAATGTTAATACAGTTAAGTATCTTTCGATTTGAACTTAGCCTTAGTAAGGACAACGCAAAGTCTAATCGAAATGTTAGGTAGATATTCTTTGAAATATTATCCCTTGTGATTAGACCGGCGTTACCTTACACACACTCTTTAATGGTTTTTTGCCTACATCTCTCACCTAACATTATTTATGGTCATGCGTTTTTCCTGTATTGTGAATTTTTCATGAGAGAAACTTCAATTCTCACTTTGAGACGATACCATCTCGAAATTCACATAGGTGAAGTTCATATTGTGTCTATTTTCTTGAGATACATATTCTCGACATTGAACTTCATTAAGAGTTTGAAAAACTCAACCCTCAATTTGCAATAGTCAACATTGTCACATAATATTGCACAAAGATCCAAATTAACGACTTGTTGTTACCCATTGAATCTTACGTTAAGATTTTCTTAACTTCATATTGGTCTGCTATCGTTGTTGGAACCCTTATTCAAGGAGTTTCAATCACATACCTCTCGAGGTAGTCTTTACTAAGTCTTTGGCCAATGACTTAGTAAATGGATCAACTAAATTATAGCTTATTCGTATATATGTCAGCGAAATGATTCCATCCTTAATCAATTTTCTCATGAAAGAATGTTTAAGACCTATGGGTCTAGACTTTCCATTATACATTTCGCTTAATACTCTAGGTATGGTGGCTTAGCTATCACAATGTATCAATATTTTTGAAACATTAAGTTTAGCCAATGGAACTTCCAACAGAAGGTCCCTTGACCATTCAGCTTCCTGACCAGCGGAAGCAAGAGCCATAAACTTGAATTCCATGGTCGAAAATTTAATGTATGTTTGTTTCTTGCTCTTCCAAGAAATCACATCTTTAGCTAATGTGAATACCCAACTATTTGTAGAATTATGATCTCCACCATTCGATATCTAACTTGAATCGGTATATCCTTCTAGTATGGCAGGAAACCAACCATAATGAAGACCAATATTTTTGGTTTTTAAAAGATAACTAAAAATCCTAGTTATGGCCTTCCAGTTTTCACCATTTGGATTGCTAGTAAATCTACTCATTTTACTAACTGCAAATGCAATGGCAGGTTTTGTGGATTTCACTAAATAAATTAGACATCCAATTGCACTTGCATATTACAATTAGGCCACAACTCTTCCATTGTTTTTTTGAAGTTTGACATTAGGATCGAATGGAGTGTTTATTTCTTAAAGTGTGGGTGTTTGAACTTATCCAATATTTTCTCAATATAATGTGTTTGATTAAGTTCATAACCCCTACTAATTCGTTTTACTTTGATCCTTATATTTGTGTCAACTAGTCCAAGATCTTTCATCTTGAATGTGGAAGTTAAAAACCAAATTATTTTTAATATTTCATTCATCTCGTTGCTAATGATCAACATGTTATCAACATATAGACACTAAAATATGACAATATTTTCACGCACCTTTGTATACACACACTTGTCGCATGAATTTGGAGTAAATCTATTTGAAATTATGACATGATCGATTTTGATGTCATTATTTTGGTACCTATTTTAAAACATATAAGAATGTAATAAGTTTACATACCTTTTTTCATTTCCAGAAAGTGCATAATCTTCTGGTTGCTCCATGTAGATTTCCTCATCGAGATCTCCATTTAGGAATTTTATTTTAACACCCATTTTATGAACTATAAGGTCATTCAAAGAAGCTAATGAAAATAATACTCTAATTGTCGTCGTCCTTGCTACTGGTTCATATGTGTCAAAATAATCAACACTTTCCTTTTGTCTAAATCCCTTTGCTAATAATCTAGCCTTATATGTGATTAATGTACCATCACTATGATACTTCTTTCTAAACACCCATTTGCATCCAATAGACCTTGATCCATTGGGAAGATCGACAAGTTCCCAAGTGTGGTTTGACATAATTGAATCCATTTCATCTTGGATAGAATCATTCCAAAAGGAATAGTCCCTTGAAGCTACTGTTTATTTATAGGTTTTAGGATCATCCTCTACGTAAAATATAATAGTAATCTTATGAATATCATTTTCTCAATTTTCTTCAACTAGATAAAAGAGAATAAGTTGAGAATCCATTTCATTTGGTCCTAGATCCTTAGCCTTACGGGCTCTCTTGCTTATCCTAGGATCGAGTTGTGTTTCAAGAGTTCGTGGAAGAGTTTAGGGTTATATTTCAACAATCCATGGATAATATTCATCACGAGATTCTTCGTTCGTGGGAATCTTGGATTCCTTATCCTTTATAATAAGGTTTTCAAAGAATTCCACATCTCGGGATTTAACAATTATATTATACTCCAACTTTAAAAGTCTATATGCTTCGTTGTTAGGTGCATATCTTATGAAAGCACATATGATCCCTCGAGGACTCAATTTTTTTCTTTTAGGATCCATGTTCTTGTAATATGCTACACACCCCACACTCTAAAATAATTGTATTTGGTGATCTACCTTTCCATATCTCATATGGAGAAATATCAGTTATCTTCAAAGAAATCCTATTCATTATATGAGATGCAAATAGTAATGTTTCACCCACAAATTAAATGGTAATTCAGAATGCATTAACATAACATTTATACTTTCTTGATATGTTTAATTATTTTTCTCAGCTAAACCATTTTGTTGGGGTGTACGAAGTGTGGAACATTCATATATAATGTCATATTCTTCACAATATGCATCAAATTTTGTGGAAAAGTATTGACCTCCCATATCATTCCTAAGGACTTTGATACTTTTACTTAATTGATTTTATATTTCCGCTTTATAAATTTTAAAGACATTAAAGGAATCATCTTTATGCTTTAAAAGGTTTACATGTGTGAACCTAGAGAAATCATCAATAAAGGTTATGAAATAACGGTTCCCCCATAGGTTAGCATACCATTAAATTCACACAAATAAAAATGCACAAGATCATGCAAATTTGATTTTCTTTCAACACTTTTGAAATATTTCTTAATCATTTTTTATTTAACACATATTTCACATTTTTCGAAATCATGATTATTACATGAGATCAATCATGATTTAATTAGTTTATTCATAATACTAATACCAATATGTGTTAATCTAGAATGCCATAAATAAGTATATTCAAGCATATAAGAAAAATATGAAATTTCATTAATAATATTATTGGTAGTACAAAGTTTGATCATTCTCTCAGCGGAATATCCTTTTCCTACAAATACACTGTTACAAGTCAATATTAGTTTTCCTAATTCATATACTGACTTAATGCACATTTTTCCTAACAAGGCCCCACTAATAAGGTTCTTATTCATGTTAGGGACATGAAGTACATTGATAAGAGTGACTTTCTTTCCAAAAGTGAAATTGAGTTTGACGGAATCCATTCCAACAACTCTAATTTGTCCTTCTTTTCTCATTTGTACTTCTTGTCCATCATTTACTTCGGAATAGGTTTTAAATATTGTGTTGTCATAGGATACATGCACGGTAGCACATGTATCATACCACCATCCTTGCATTTTTCCTTTGATTTCCATAATTTCGCTCACCGTAGCGAATATGTCGTCATCAGGATGAACATCATTAATTTCATTTTCGGACTTGTTGTACTTGCAATATCAAGTATATTCGCCTAGTTTGTTGCACACATAGAAACCAATTTTTGGTCCTTTTGTCCCGCTAGAATGATTGAACTTGTTATGTTCCTTATTTGGTCCAAGATGGTTCTTCATGTCATCATGTTTCCTATTTCCTTTTGCAGTCAAAACATTGGCTTTAGAGAATCTAGCAGACTCATATTTTTCTCTATCTTTCGAAATTCAAAGGTGTTTTTGAATTTTCTCCAGCGAGAAATTCTCATAACTATGCAGCAATTTCTTCATGTATCATTTTCATGATGATGGCAATTTTGAAATAATTGCACCGACTTGGAAAGATTCTAGAATGTCTATTTTTACGGTTTTATTTTATTCACGAGAACCTATAACTTGTGTGCTTGTGTAAGAATCAGCTTGGAATCTAATATTTTAAAATCAAAGTATTCAGATATTAAAAACGTTTTCATACCTTCCTCTTCAGCCTTGAATTTGAATTCGAGGGCTTTCAAGATCTCGCTTGCGGATTGGATGTAAATGTATAGATCATAGAGATGATCGAATAATATGTTTAGAAAATGACCATGGAATAGCAATTCATCTTCCTTTCATTTCTTACGTTCCTTCTTGACTTCATCAGTGTCATCTTCTTTTTGGTTCTGGAACTGTGGTCAAATCAGGATCTAAGAGATATTGAATCTTTACGGAAGTCAGAATAAAAATCATCTTGTCTTGCCAACGAGTAAAATATGTTCCATCTAAACGATCAAACTTGACAAGGTTCTAGTTCAACACTTTGATGCTTGAAACTGAAGCGTCAGTATCCATGATTTGAGATACTATAAGTTTGTTAGACAAAGCTTCTAGATTGAACAGATTCATGTTGGAATCATGAACGAATCATTTCCCTTATAGTATTTTAAGCACTCTCAAATGTCTTAGAGTTTCTATGCAGGAATACCCAAGATAATTCAGCTTATACTCGAGTTTGCACAAGACAGATAAAAATCGAATTTAGGGAAGAGAATCTAGATTTTTTTTGGAGAGGATATACATTTTGTGTTGTGTTTTCTAAATACGGAATGATATTCTTATGTCATATTAGTTTTGTTTTACAAGGTTGCAGCCCTTGATGAAACAACACCTTTTCAGCAACACTTTTACCAAGTTGCATTAGTTTGCCTACAACAACACTTTTCAAGCGTTGGCCTATTTTCATTCTGCAACACTTCACAAAGTATTGCCTACTTCTTGATTCAAAATTCAAACTCAAGTAACAATCAAACAAAAAGAGCAACAACCATTTTCCATATGCGGCGGATTTTCTCCACATGTCGGCCGCCGTATAATGTCGTGATAAGCCCAATTACTCTGATGTGTCGTACCTAAGTGCCCAAGTACCGCCTACAAACCACCACTAACGCCTTTACACCCATGTTCTTGGACTCGGTATTGGAGCTGGAGTCGGTGTCGCCGGTGTCGACGCCGACAAAGAGGTGCATGGATTAGACAATTGGCATAAGGTTTAGGACCACCACAGTTGTCCATGTGAGATTTTATCCGCTTTAGCTCTTTTGTTGAGTTAATGAATATAACTCTTTATAAAGACTTTTAATGTGAGTATCACTTTCTATGTGAGACTATTTTCCATGCATTTATTGACATTTACTCACTTGCACTTTTCTTATCATATTGGAACACAATCATGAACATTTATTGTTCATAAATTACAACAACATTTGCTTATAATAGTCGCATGTTTGAACTCGTTTCTAAGAAATTGCCCATAAACTAAAAAAAAAACAGTTTTAAAATTTAGATTTTTTATGTAATAAAAGTTGATGAATAATAGATTGAACCCTTACCGATAGCAAGAGGAAGGTTAGGAGCCAACTTCAACTCTGAGTTAAAATACACGAAGTGGCACTTTAACGTCCACTACAAAAAAACAATGATTTGTGAGGTAATAACCTCTTCACAAATCAATAAAATACCTCGCAACTCTTAACTTTGCGAGATGTTCAAATACCTCGTAAAAAACACTTGTCACAATTTTTTTGCTAGATAAAATATTTCTCGCAACTTTGTCAGGTGATATTTAATAATTTTATGTATTGTATTTAATAATTCTTTTTTTTAATTATATTAATATTTAATAATTCTGTTTTTCAAAATTATATCAATATTTAATAATCGTGGTTTTAAATTTTTTTATTCTATTTTATCATAAAAAAGTTTATATTTACTAATTCTATTTTAATATATTTTATATAAACAATTTGTAATATATATATATATATATATATATATATATATATATATATATATATATATATATATATATATATATATATATATATATCACATTTTTTAAATAAAATATCCAAATAACCATCATTTCAAATTATTTACCAAAATAACGATGTTTAAAAAAACATTTATCACAAAGAGGATGTGTCATTCCTACTGACGCATGCACTCTATTTTTAACCCATGCGCCATGGTCTCTGGCGCATGCACTAGTGTCATGCTAATGCCTCTGGCACATGCTTTTGGGACTTAAAAGGAGGTGTCAATACCTGTGACGCCTATGTGTATTTGATTAGTTTTTTTAAAATAAATTATAATATTATTCCATAAAATAGAATTACACAACGATTGTAGAGAATTTTAATAACCCGCTTTATTGTAATGCCCACCGGTTCCACACCCCCACGCATTCGTTTGTCGTCAATGCCTCCCGCGATTTCACTAAGGTGTTTGGGGTCTCTTGGTATTCGCCTGAGCCTGAGGTATTTGGTACGAGGTTCCTGGGATATTAGTGTTATCTAACAAATTTTTGACCATATTTCCCTAGTAGCACGTGTCGTCGTAATCAATTTTGGTGTCCATGTTGTCGAAGTTGAGTTGTGTTGGTTAGGTTACGTGTGATCGGGTTGATTGGTCGAATTGGAACATTGCTTCGTTTTGGAAATGAAATAATGGTTGTTGTGGTGTTTGAAAGGCATGCGTTGGTTGGGTGTTTTGGCGGTTTGATGTTTGGTTGCTTTAGTGGTGTGATGTTTGAATTTACATTGGTTGGGTGCTATGATAGGATGTGGTAGTATCATATGCTTCATCGGTGCTATGGTAAGATGTTGTGGGGGTGTATGGTTATTGATGGTATGGGTCATGCTTTGGGTTTTGTGTTTGGGTGTGTGGCATGAATTGGTCACGGGTTTGGGTGTATGTGGTTTCGTAATCATGTTTAGTTGGTTGTTAGGTGTATGTAGTATGGTAATATTGTGGGGTTAGTTGTTGTGTTTTGGATGGGTTGATAATGTTGTTAGGTTGGTAATGTTGTTAGGTTTGTAATGTTGTGGGGTTAGTTGTTGGGCGTATGATGACGAAGCTCGAAGGCGTGAGTCGGTCAAATACTTTGGGTCAACACGTACTATGTTATTGTAACCAATCTATACCAACTCATATAATTTTGAGTTCGTCTAGCATCGTCTGGCATGATAGATTCGTTTATGGCACATTTATGTTGGTGCTTCCATTGACGAAACAGTTCCTTAGCGAAGTCTTTCCAATCTGAAAAATTCCATTGGGCGTCGACTATTTATTGATGTCATTGTCCCAAACACATCGGGGGATATGAGTTTTGTTGTTGCATGTCGAGCTACAGGTTTGACACGATCACTATGGTGCATCTTCATAGTAGTGAACCTGATGATTGCTGTTTTTGTAGTCCAAACTGCAGCATCCTCGGGGTTAATCTCATGAAGGACCCGGATACGGCCTCCAGATAAACTGTAGAGAAAAAATACATTATAATATTAGTAAATTGGTAATATTACAACTAAATTGACGAGATGATGAGTTGTTTAGTGTAATACATCGCTTGGTCCAAGGTGATCCAAAAGATTTCAATAGACTGTTATAGCGTGTTTAGGACATTTGTTCTAGTTCATCCCTTGAACGAACCACCTAAACCGAAAATAGTGAAAATAAATTATTTGCAACTATTTATAGTATAAGGTAAGTAAGTGGAAATAATGATATAAACTTACTTTGTCGCGTAGGGGAATGTGAAGTCGTTCTTGTTGACGGGGGCTAGTGACAAGATTTTCGATCAACCCCATACTTGGAGCAAAAAAGCACAAGAATAAAATGAACAAGTATCTTTATTTGCGTTTTTACACAAAGAACCATATTGTTGAGACAAAACGGCTGAACCCCGACTATATGTTCCTATTTTATTTATTCTGTTTTTAATGTTTTTTTTATTATATTGTATTATAAAAATATATATATATATATATATATATATATATATATATATATATATATATATATATATATATATATATATATATATATATATATATATATATATATATATATATATATATATATATATATATATATATATATATATATATATATATATATATATATATATATATAATATATATATATATATATATATATATATATATATATATATATATATATATATATATATATATATATATATAACCTAAAAATCTAATATAACCTTAAATCATATATTTTAAACACTATATGTAAAAAAAAAAAATTCACATAGAATTTAACAAAACAAAACATGTTTATATTTCATATTTTTAAAAAACAAATACAAATAATTTAATCTAATCTAACATCTATCTCAACCTCATATATAACTAAAAAATTATTGATGTGTACCTTAATATGAAGAAGGATCCAAAAGGTACTTTAATAAGAATGCTCCAAATATGAAGAAGATTTCAAAACGGTTTCTTTTGTAATTGAGGAAAACTTGAGATCGACGGAAAGATGGATAAGTTGGAAGCTTAGAATTGGAATTGAAAATGAGAATGAGGAAATGGGTTTTGAAAGAGAAAGGAGAAAGGAAAAACTTCTTAGAATAAATAAATAGGGGGAATGGAGAGGTTGTGAAGTAAAAAACTCCTCACAATGTTACGACGAGACAGACACATCAGAATAGATAGACATTTATTCGCGCGACCCGCCTCATTTATTCTCCTCCACATTTTTAAATTTTAAAAAAACATTACGAGGAGAAATATTCTTGAAAATTTTGTATCAAAAATTAAAATATTAACATGCATTGCGAGACATTTTTCGCCTCAACATTTCACTTTTTTGCACGGAGTTTTACTTCTGGCCCAAGATACTCGCTACAATGCAGTTTTCGTGTAGTGGTCATACTAGTTAAAGAAGCTTTAGAGAAGGAGAAGACACATGTTAATTATACCGATCTTAATCGAGCACGTTAGAAAGAACCCTTTCTAAAATAAATAAATGGGTAAATAACTCAATCGAGTGCAAGGCATTATCATTCAACGGCGTCTACAACCAGATTCCTATGTTCATACCGTATCAGAAGAAAAGACATCCATGACCAAGTAGGTCAATTACTAATGAAATGTGATGCACTTTGGAGTGAAGACTGTGGGCGTGATGTGCCAAAGGATGGGGGATAAGGCCTTTAGAGAGAAGATACGTCAAATACTGAAGGTATACCGAGACTCATATCCTTTCGAAGATAAAATCGATCACTAGACGACTAGACACAGGTTTCGCAGTGCCGACTGTCTAAGATATGTTAGACATACACTTCGATCTACAGGGGGTGAATAGACCACTAGTATAAAAACATATTTAACAAGAAAAAGTTTTGAAAATAACTATACTAATCTCAATCAAGCACGTTCGAAAGACTCCTTTCTAACATAAATAAATGGGTAAATAACTCAATCGAGTGCAAGGCATTATCATTTAATGGAGTCTACAACCAGATTCATATGTTTAGACCGTATTAGAAGAAACGACATCCATGACCAAGTAGGTCAACTACTAATGAAATGTGATGCACTTAGTAAAGACCGCAGGCGCGATGTGCCAACGGATGGTGGATAAGGCCTTTAGAGAGAAGATATGTCAAATATTGAAGGTATACCAAGACTCATATCTTTTCGAAGATAAAATTGATCGCTAGATGACTAGACACGGGCTTTGCAGTGCCAAGTGTCTAAGATATGTTAGACGATAGGCTTCGAACTAGAGGGGGTGAATAGATCACTAGTAAAAAAATACTTAACAAAAAAAGTTTTGAAAAGTTTACACCAAGCAGAAGTAACCCAGATCAAATTGTCTAACTGAACCTTTATCGAAAAGCTCAGATATGCGTTAATGCTATCAATGTATCATAATAAACACAAATTGATCAAAGACTTTTAATCACTACCAATTTAATGTTATGCTACATGGATAGTCTATTTCCAATGATCAATCACAAAAAAAATCTACTTCGATAAATTATCGAACACCTTGTGTGCAATAGATTTTGTTTGGAAATTTATATGACTTTGTTGATCTTAAAATTCAATCACAATATAAAGGATTGTGGTCAACTAAATAAAACCTCTTTCAAAAGGTTTATAAAAAATTCTATCCAAACAATCGATGGATTCAATAATTTGCAAATAAAAAATTAACTATATATATATATATATATATATATTATATATATATATATATATATATATATATATATAATATATATATATATATATATATATATATATATATATATATATATATATATATATATATATATATATATATATATATATATATATATATAGAGAGAGAGAGAGAGAGAGAGAGAGAGAGAGAGAGAGAGAGAGAGAGAGAATACACAAGGATTTGTTTAGGCAGTTTCCTAATCGACCTTACTATGGGTATGTCTGCCCTCAATTCAAACTCAAATTGAGATAATGAAATTAACCTTACTTTGAAAAAGTATGTATACAAGAGAGATGTAGAAATCCAACCATACAAACCCTAAGTTTGATGTTGATTCTTACACCTTTTCTTCCCTTGATCAAAGCTTGATCAAGTAACCCAATAATGCCGATTTGATTCGTTGTCTCACACTACTTCTTTGCAAGAAACCCTGTGTTTTTCAAAGCTTTTACTCGATCGAATCCCAACTGTGAATTGTTGTAATACAAGATTTACTAATATTATCCACCGTCCCGCGCTACTTCTTTGTAAGAACCTCCTGTTCTTCAAAACCTTCACTCAATCGGATTCAAATTGCGTAATCTTGTCAAAAACCTTCAAATCCCAAATTGGTCTTGAAGGAAAACCCCTCCTTAGTTTTCTTATTTGAAACCCTCAAAGGTCTCAATCTAATTTATAAATCAATCAACCTAAATTGGACGTTATCCACCATAATTCTAGATGACACCCAAACAAAGAATGATTATGTGTAGTGTGTTTCTGTGTATGTATATAATGAGGTTGAATATGATACGAACTCTTTGAAATCTCGGTTTCGTGTAGGTTTACTCTAGAACCTTACTAGAAAATTATGCTTGCATGAAGTATATATATGTAAGAAAGTATGAAGAAAAAGGAATACAGAAGGAATAGAAAACAATCCAAATTTTCAAGATTTTTAATTTATCTGTCAACCTATGTATGTCATGTGTTGGCACATACGATGCATGTGTCAACCTGTATAGGTCATGCGTCAACCTGTATAGGTCATGTCTCGACTTGTATAGGCAGCACATCAAACAAAGCCTACATGCTTTAAAAATGGAGTACATGAGCCGACCTAAAAATCGTATATGTCGACCTCTAGTGAAAATATCCTTTGATGTGTCGACCTATAATGCGTATGTGTCGACACATAACTGTTTTTCACATAAAAATCAGATTTTGATGCATGCAACCTTTTCTTTAATGCTTAAACCTTTTCTAAATCTTTTCCAACATGTTGTTATGCTTCCTAATGTTAAGATGCACATTTAGACTTAGAGGATATCATCCAATATACATAAACGCTATAGTATCCTAGTTTAGACAACATACAAAATACATCTAACAGAAAGTTGAACTCACAAAATATGCATATCAATTCCCCCTACACATAAGATAGGTCTCTCTCTCTCTCTCTCTCTCTCTCTCTCTCTCTCTCTCTCTCTCTCTCTCTCTCTCTCTCTCTCTCTCTCTCTCTCTCTCTCTCTCTCTCTCTCTCTCTCTCTCTCGGTTCTTCCAAACTCGAATAAATAAATCTTTTACCTAAAAGAAACGTATGTGTATAAGTACTATTATAATCATCGACAATATTACATAGATTATGTTTATGAAATAGGACCCATCTAGGCGCCACGCGCTTGAAGCGCAACTGGCACACCCCTTCTTAGGAACTAGACATTCCAAAAGCGTAGGCGATGGAGCGCTGGAGATGTCCACCTTGAACCAGAGCAAAACTTGGAGGCAGGGGAAAGAACCCCACCTTTGGGCAAGCATGGTTCCTAGTGACGCTGAAGACTTACACCAACTTTGCTCGACCTGGATAAGTAGGGACATGCTTAGCAGCTGCACTAGTTCCCTCCGGCTTGGTAGTTACTCTAACCTACATCAATTGAGACTACCAAATTAAGTGAATATGTTGAATCTCACATAGAGACATGCAATAGGGAGATTCAAAGATCATGTAGACCCCATGCAAGAATGACCCAATGAGGACAATGCTAATGGAACAAGTTCCCAATTACTGAAACAATCAAATTCAATCTTGGCAAGAGTATGAACCATAAACTAGTTCAAAGCCGAGAAACCCAGTTGAGAACGATCTAGATAATAAAGCGAGAAGATTGTGAAGAATATTAAATGAGTTACATGCACAAAAGAAATATCAAATGAAAAGAGGTAAATAAATAAATATTGTTGTTCATATAAGTATTAAGGAAACATAAGGTCATATCACCCTATTTACATTACAATTAAAAATAAATCATGCTTTTTCACCTTGAGACGCCTCACTAATATCCTCCACTAAGGCTTTATCCCCAACGACCTTGAATGGGTAAGTTTGCGAGCAAAGAAAATAGATATTCGGGCAAAGTACTTCCACTTGGTCGAATACTTAATACACCTCTTAAGAATTTGTTGGAGAGACTTATCAACCTCCTTCCTCAGTCCATCCACCCATCCTTCATAAGCTTCACGGTGCTTAGCCTGATGCTATTTCTCCTATCGAAGGGCTCCCAAAGCCTCATCGGCATAGGACTTCATCTTCACGGGAGTAGTGGTAGACTCATTTCAAGACTTTTTATCCACCTCTAAATACGATTCAAGCTCACCAATCATGATATATATAGAGGAGGGAGATCAATGTGGTTTTTCCTCCTCTTGAAAAGACTCAAAACGAATATCCTTCTCTTGAAGGGCTGAAACTTCACACTAAAGCTTAGATCTCTCTTACTCAGCCACTTCACACTTTCCCTTCCAAGTATCCATTTCCTTAGAAAATGACCCATGGCTAAAACATCACTTCGGCAAGCAGTAGTCAGAAAAAATAGAGAAATAATTTGGTAAGTATATAAACTAGACTCTAAGAAAAGCTTCATCTTCTCCGCTTCAGATTGATTCTAAAGTTAAGCAATGTCTTCTTCAGACATTGCAACATATACCTCCTAGGAAATGTGAGGAATCTTGGGTGGATTGTTCCCTTCCTCTCTAGAGTATTGGGCGCATCCACAATAATGCATATATTAATGGATTATTTCCCCTATAGGGAAGAGTTTACTTTGTTAGGGCCAAACCCTATTCATAACCAATATTTTATTAAAAGGTGTTGAGATCTTTCTTCATCTTAATCTCGTCAAGAGTGACCGAATCCATACTGACAACATACGCATGAGGTTCACTTTTGAAATGGATCCAAGTCCAATATTTTCAAAAATTATATGTGCACGAATAAGGAGGCCTAATAGAAACGAAACAGAACGTGCAATGGGCTTCCAAAGTACATGATTTCACCAGCACAAAGCGAAAATCGTCCTAGCTCTTAGAAAAAGATCTTAACCGAGGAACTTCTTAGCAAAGCATAATGAGCCCTTGATCTTAGACATTATTCTAGAGGAGTGTATCACGCCGAAAATATGGAAGAACAACCGACGAGATAGTTTCCAAGACCGGCACTTTACCCAAATTTGAAATGCCTTTATATAAGCCTAGGTGCTTAGATGAAGCTGCGTGGGGCAACCACACATTTATCTGAGTGAACATACATTTATAAATATGAATGAAGCACTCATAAAAGTTGTTACATATCCTTTTGTCGGGTTCCACAAAGAGAACATACCAATTAGAGAGGCTGCCAACTTTGATGTTAGCCACACTCACAATTGCAAGATCATTTAAAACATAAGGGGCTCCCAATATCTAAGAGTCCACCCAATTTTACTTGTTCGCATCAGCCGGTTCCACTAACTTTCTACCCTTTAGAGGTATCTCATCAACCCAAAAGATCTCAAAGGGTTTGAGCCAATTAACACACTAAGGTTGAGTTCCACGTGTCAGATGATCCTTAATTTCAACATCACTTGTATTCATACCATAAATGATGTGGTAATTTTTTATGAAGTTTTGGGCATCTTCCCTATTCAAAGCAACAACCTCTATATCTGAGGTAACCGAAGGGACGCTAAATCTCATATAATCATAAATGGAACAGGTGTGGAACTGACATCGCAATCACCTTCCATGCCCTTATCATATAAAAGATGTCGAAGGAAGACTTGTTAAAGGAAGCATGTCTATCCATAGAACCACTATAAAACCTGTCTTAACTCAAATTTATCGGACATCACTATAATGACGGGAATTGAACAATCGTTAACAGAACATTGGGAATCTGAAGTAGACATTACTATAAATAATATATTATATAATAAAGCATTCACCTCATCCAATAAAAATTCGAGGTGTAAATCATAGACATGTCACATTTTTAATTATTAATTTTTTAAAGTACCATTTATTCCCTCGGTTGAGCTTGAAATTGAGGGGAAAAGTATTCAAGGACGTGCGTTCGAATCCCATCAACTACATTTTAACACGTTTTAATTATTTTAAAGTTTTTTTATTACTTATTACCTCGGTCGAATCGACAACCAAATGGCAAATTATTTAGATGACACGTAGTTGAATCCCATCAACTACATTTTAGCACCATTTTATTTTTTGAATTTCTTTTTATGATTTATTATCTCGGTTGAGCTAGAAACTGAGGGGTAACATAACACTATTTTTTCTTTATTTTTTTATTTTTTATTTATGACCAATTTGATAAAAAAAAATAAGTAACGTATACGGGTCGTCCATTTATAAAGTAACAATGGTCAAGACATTGTCAACTCATCAATCCACATGAAACATTAGTGATCCGCGTGAAACTCTTACTAGCCAATCAGAACCTGAATTCCATAACTATCCATCTTAGATGCAAATTATTGAAATGTAAGTTTAACATAATGAAAATAATGATAATAAAAAACAAGTCCATGAAGTACAAAACTATTCTCTATGATGGATTGCAAGAGCAGAAAAATATTTCAAGTTTGGTTTATTAATGTAATCTTTTCTCTAGTAATTCCTTGTTAAAGATGTTTAATGTTAGTCAAGAAAGCATGAAAGTAACTTATTAATATTAGTTGTTTTTATATCAAGTAAAATATTTAATATTGTTTTATTGTTGTTGTTTTTGAGATTTAATATTTAACAATTCTATTGTTTTTTGTTTATTTGTTGTTGCTGTTGAGATTTAATATTTAACGATTCTATTGATTCTGTTTATTTGTTGTTGTTATTGTTAAGATTTAGTGATTAACGATTCTATTGATTTTGTGATTGTTGTTGTTGTTATTGATATTATTGTTGTTGTTGTTGTTGTTGTTGTTTTTGATGAAATTTAATGTTTAAGGATTCTATTGATTTTGTTGTTGTTATTGTTGTTGTTGTTGTTGTTGTTGATGATGATGATGATGCGGATGATTTAGAATTTGTCAACAAATTTGATACTTTGTAGATTAAAACGAAAAAAATAGGTTAAAACTAAAATTTTGTAAATAAGATTTTACCTTTTAGGTATTAATTCCAATAGAGGGAGAAAGTGACGCATTTTAAAAATCCAAAAAATATTATTGTTGGAGATCAAACACATGATCAGTTCCACTTTTTCCCTCGATGAAGTTTTATCCGAAAGGAAAAATTGCAAGTTTCATGACGCCCTTTGTTACCTCGTTTATGAAATTAGGGTAAAATCTATTTTTCAACTGAGGTAAACGGGATTTTTTTAAAGTAGTGAGAACATGTTTCTGCTCTATCTAAAGTGGAAGAATCACTTCTCCCAAAATCGCTAGAAAAACTTATGGGTTGATCATTTATACGAGACATGGAAAAATAAATACTGAGTATGATGAAAAAAAACTTAGGGTAAAGAGGGTACCTGGAGAAAGTAGAATCTGGTGAAAAAGGTACAAATTAAATGAAAGTTCTTTTCTAAAGAAAACAAACACTTATAGAAATGCTCCCAAGAAGGAAGATAATCACTATCGTAAAAGGAAACTGCTCAAGAAAAAAAAATATAAAGTTACAAATCAACGGTCAAATTTCCCCTTGAGAACACAAATAAACTAAAGTTCACTTGAATTCCCTAGAGGAAAGCGATAATACCCTGACATGCGAGCCTAAGCCACACACGTGAAAAACTGACAAAATATTTCAATGATGGGAAAAATAGTTAATGGGCTTGTTCCCCATTACTTATGTAACTGTTAGATGGCTTTCCCACTTTTCCCCCTGGCCGGACATAGAAAAAAGATGTCGGTCGTGACTTATAAAGACTTTCTAGCTAGTGAATACACGTCAAACCTCGGGAGGAATTATTCTGAGTCAGCCAAAGACCCAATACAAGAGCTCAATCATGCATAGCCCAATTCAATCTATCAAACATATATGATCAACACATGTGAGATTCAAGATACATTCTTCTAACCATCATTTTTATCATACTCATCTTGGACTCTGTAACTGACTTGGACATTTGAGGGCTAATATTGCAAGTTCACCTACACCACCGTACCAGAGATCACCATCAATGTTTCCAAACTTCAACCCCAACAATTAACATCAATTTTGATTCTAACACAAAACACATATATTTTCAAATATTTGTTTATATTTAAGTTCAAAATATTTAAAAGATTTTTGTTTATAAATAAGGACAGAGAGAATATAATAAAATAAAAAGAATAACATTTATTTGTATTTAAAATTTATAAATACTTGTAGTTTTTGTTTATTACTGAGGTAAAATAAAATTATGTTATTTCAATCAAATATAAATAAATTTTGATTAAAAAAACCTATGTATTTAGTCTATATTTTACTTCAAATCAATGAGTTAGTACTATTTACTACTCCTAATCAACTTTTATTTGTGATAAGAGAGAGTGCATCCTTGCATTGTGTGCATAGCCTTAAATGACCTTACTATTGAGACGAGCAAGTTCCTAGTTTTCATATAATCCTACGGTTGACATTTAATATCTCTCTCTTTCTCTCTCTGTCATCCTCTTTCAAATATTGAATGCTAGGCTATCTATGAGTCACATAGATCCCCACTTGTATGACACCATCAGCCACATCACATTCAATCCACCAAAATCAAAATCAAATGGTCGGTCTTATAGTTTTATGGAATGTGTGGCCACTACCAACCACAGTCAAATGGTTTGTACAATCAATCACATATCACCATACCCCTTATTCCAAAATCCAACGGTGGATATCATAGACTTCACCACCTCTTACATTCACACACAGTCACATCCACATGCAATTTAAATTCACACAATGCGAGTTTGAATACATAATATCTCACTTATTTATAGTAGAAAAGAATTATCTAAGAAATTTTTTATTAAGACTAAAAAAACAAGGTTTTATTTTAACCATTGTGGTCGCATAGATTTTTTTCCGATTTCAGTTAGTATAGATATTGTGATACTGTTTATGGTCGGTCGCAGTTGTAAATTAAACATAATTTATTTTTTAGCATATAAACAGTGAATAACAGTATGAATATCGTCTTATAAGAAAACCGTCCGAATTCGCGATAGCATCGGGTTAGGGGTTGGGTTGGGTTAGAATTGGGTGCATGGGGTCGTGGTCATTTCTGGAAGTGAGGAAACCAACCGGTAGGGTCTACTCATTCACTCTGCCCCAATTTTTTTTTTGTCTTTTTTCTCATTTTCCCTTTTCCCCATTTCTCCTTTATTTTTACTCTTTTTATAACCCTTCTCTCATATCACATTCTCATTCACCACCACCACTCATTCCCTTCTCTCTCTCTTTCACTCCCCCTTGAAGGTAGCCGAGACTTTTGGGGGATGATTCAAGAGTTAAAAGAGAACACAAACCATGTGAAAAAACTTCATATATCTATCTCTCTCATGAAATTCAAGAAAAAAAACTATTTAGAAAGAAGCTTTATTTTTGCGGGGAATGTTGTCTGCTTCGAGGACTTTTTCTTTTTGATCTATAAATTATCTATGGTCAAGAATCGTAAAGTGTTCTCGGACCAGGCTTCATTCCCCTCAATTATAAACTTCCATTCATCTGTTCTTATATAGGTTTGTTTCACCTTTCTTCTTTTCTATAAAAATATGAATATTGTTAGTTTTTTTTTTCTCTTACATATGGATGAAAGTTTTGTTTTTTTCTTAAATATAGATAGATCTGAATCATGAGTTTTGAGTTTTGCAGATTGGTGTAATGATGAAGCATTTTGACCAATTTTATTTCTCTTTCTCTTCCTCAAAAGGTTTTCATCATTACCTCCTTTTTCTTACTCTCTGATTGTGTTATGATGGTGTTTTTCTTGTCAGATGTAACACTTTTTTCTTTCTTCTTCATCATTAGCTAGCTAGATCTTCTCACAATTATGGTTTTTTCCTTCGGATCTGTCTGTTTCTAGCATGAATTTCTCAGATCTAGCAACCCTTTCAATGAATCTTCAACATTCCACCCCTTCTCCTTTTCACTTTCTCTCTCTACAATTTCTCTCTCTAGGGTTTCATGGTATGCATTTTGAGTAGTTTCACTCAGATCTATAATTTCACCCAGATCTATAATTAATAAAGTTTTTCTAAGCTTGGTATATAGCTTTTTATAACCAAATGGATTTCATATAGTTTAAACCCTAGTTTCATATAAATTTAAAGTACAAATGCATCATTTTCTTCGGTTTAACTTTGAATTATAATGATAATGCTTAGTGGTATCCATTTATGAATCAATGATTGATTAAAAATGGAATTATTCTAGGGTCTTTTTGCTTAACATTTTTGAGTTGCCTTGTTTTCTTGATAAGCACGCAGGGATTTTGAAGATGAAAAATGTGATTCAGAATGGTGAGAAGGTAGCTAGGGACATAGGGTAACACGAATGACATAATACAGTCCTTGCTCAGTGCTTATCTATCAGCACTTACTGCTTTTTCTTTATTATCACCATGGTTGATAGTTACATGTTCATGCTTACTTGCACGCAAATGTATAGTTTTCTTATATCAATGCACTGAATGTATCTAAAGTAATGTAATTCTTTAATAAGCACTTATTTTTTTTCGATTACAGTGTCTCGTTGTATAGTAAGAGCCCTTGAACACATTATTTGATCCTTCGACAGATAGAATAATCCAAAGTTGTTAGGAGAAAGTAATGAGCTTTTCTTGAGTGTAACTCTTCTTCCAAATTATCTAGTTTAGAAGATCTAAAGGCCCAATAACAGAGAACTGATCTAAGACTTACTCACCAACAAGTTTTCCCAAACAAAAAGATATCTCAAGGGCCATGGCTTAATTTTCCAAGTTAGCAATATTCAAAAAGTTGTTGATCGGATAGAAAAGTTTGCAGAGAATCTCAACACACTAAACAAAACTGACTAACTTAGGAACTATAACAACATGCCACCAATAAGAAACAACTTAAGAGAGGCAAACTTCACCACAAGAGGAGCTGACTATCCAACACACTCCCAAAAGTGAAGGTACCATAGCGGGTCACGCTTCCTGTCAAACAAAGAGAAACAAAAATTGGAGCATGTGAGTGGACCTACATCTAAGTCAATCAATTATCGAATTCACCCGATGATTAATCAAGAAACTATCTTGACAAAAAATGTTTTACTATGCATTTTTCAAATAATCTAGACCAATGAATTCCAAATTGAAAGCACGCCTTAACGGGCCTTCTTACCCAATCTAACACTTTAAAAACCTTAAAACCCCCTAAAATCGAACATGAGAGAGGTAAAGGCATTCCCACCCAACTAAGAACCTTATACTAGATCAAAGAGACAACCTTACATAAGACAAATAAATGAAGGCATTCCCACCCAACTAAGAACCTTATACTAGATCAAAGAGACAACCTTACATAAGACAAATAAATGATCCTCAGACTTGACTTGACCAATACATAATGCACACCTCAAACCATTATTAGTGGATACAATGTGCGTTTATGCCTTGTCTGCAATCTCTATCTTGAAGCAATTGCCACGAAAAAACCACCACTTTTTAAGGGACTCAATTCTTCAAACCCTAGCCAAACCCTGAATCACCTGATATGACATACAATCAACACCAACCACCAAGTAGAAAAGCCTAATATTAGTATATCTTAATGAAAACCCTTTAGCGACATTCCTTAACCACACCGACAATAGAACTAAGAAGCTCCGCCATGAGCTCTTCTTCCTAGATCAAGAGAGAACGCCTCCATCTAAAATCTAAACCCAATCATTCCCCTCCTAAGTGTCCATCGACTCCACTATAAAAGACTTTTCTTTTAGACGAGGATCAACCTCTCAAAAGAGACACAATAAATTTAGCCCCACTCAAACATCATTCTAGAATCTAGTTCTCATTTTATCCCTTACTACCTTGGAGCAAGAAGAGGCGAACCAATATGACAATTGACCAAAAATAGGGCTAAGAAAGGAGACCATTCTCCATCGGAAAAAAACCTTATGTCTGCTTCTCTCTCTACCTCCCAACGGAAAATCACCTACCTGAAAGTCATACCTGAAAAAGATAATAGCCTTTAACACCTCTAACATCCTCCACCTCAATTTATTTAGCATTGTCAAATTAACGAGTCTCAAATCCTTATTTTGTCAGTATTTATTTGTTTTTCCATGCATTCGAATTATTGTGTAAAATATTATATTCAAGACCATGAAAATTTTCCGATCATTTTAGTTTTCCCTATTTTGTGTAGTGTTATGATTAAGAAAATAAGTGAATGGTGTCTCAAAAAGAATTACTTTTGGGAAATTGAATCTTTTTTTGACCTTATGTAAAGTGTAAAGTTAGTTGGACCCCGGAAGTTTACTTTGTGTTTTTCCATGCATGATATGTAGAAAGAGAAATTGCTAGTTGAATTCCCATACAACTTCTATGTTCACACCTAACTTTTCCATGAATTATTGATGACTTAACCCCAAAAATCTTTTTCAAGTCTTTGTAGTAGTTTGTTGTACTATGTGGATAGAAATTGAGGACCTCGTAATTCTTTTCCAATGCATAGATTAATTATTATATGCATAAAGTGTATAGTAGAATTACTAGACACTATTGACATATTAGATTGTAGTGTGATCTAAGAGTTGACTCTAGATTTACCTTTTCATTCCATTTGGAGAGATTCACACTATGTTTATTAGTTTTAAAAAATGTGATTTTTATCATCATAGCATAGACAAAACAAATTTACATTTTAAATTATAAAATATTAAAATCATTTTTTTTTTATAATTTATAAGAAATGTGATCATTCATCCACCTAAGTTGAAAAAAAAACATAATAATGCTAGCTCTATCTATGCCTCTAGCAACAAAAACACAACCCTTGATGAATGGGAAAGTGAGTAAACTATCAAGGCTTTTAATTAAATGCTTGACCTTGGTGAATAGTTTTACTACTAATCATTCAAATGGAAGATCATGGTTCAAATTTGATCATGTCATTACTTATCAAAAAGGTTCAATTTCTATGATGTTAAGGCCCATAAAGTTGAAAAATGAAACACAGTAACTGTAAAGTTTTGCTAAATACCAAAAAGGTTCTGTCTTTTCTACCACTGCTAACATGGTGCACTGCCCTGAATTTGCTAAGACTGGACCCAATTATCAGTACATAATAAAAGATCTGGGTCAGCTCAATTTGGCTGACATATGACATTGATGTTCACTGTTCAATGTTGGAATAAAATGTAAGAGGTTCAGCATTTTGAAATGCAAATTAAGGTTATTTTATATAGTAAAAACAAGTAAGATTAATAGTTTTAGTTCATTTGTTAATCTTACAATGATAGAGTTTTATGTGAAAGTTCATCTTTATTGTATCCTAATTAATGACAGGACATCTTGCCACATTTTTTGGTTGAGGAAAACATAAATGATTCTGGTTATATTAAATTTATGAAATGCTTCATTGTATTGAACCTCTAAATCAACGTCCCATAGTGACATCAGAAACCTTTGGTTTGAGTGAAAAATCGACTTTCTTTGTATCGAAAGTACTCCCAATAGGTGGTGGGTAGGAGATGTCATGTTGAAGAGTATCAATGAGCGATACAAGTATATGTGGATGAAAGAACTTCCGCTGGAGTGAAAGTATTATGGATAAACTCACATTTGAGGGGATCATTGAGAATAACAAACGTGAATTAGAAACTTTGATAAAAAAGAGTGTGGGAAAGTCTCACATTGATTAAAAATATGGAGACTTGAGCATTATAAGTGAGAGAAGGCACAAACTTATCATCTTGAGATTTTAGATGATTATGTTATACGTCTCTTACAAAGATATTACTCTAAAAGAAAAAGTCTCACAATTTTCAATGCTCCTTAATGAAAAATTCCTCCAACAAATAATCTTCCTCGTGTTGACCCAATATTAATGATCTTCCTCATAATCATAATCCAAAAGTAAGAAAAAGCTATAATAACATGATGAGTTTTACTATGGACAAATGACCTAAATTTTCTAGTATAGGAAAATGATGAATCCATCCATTTAAATACTTAACATCTAATTAATTGAATTGATGTTATGTCATTTTTATATTTAATTATTTTAAAATGAATTAAATTTAAATTAACCTTATCTTTAAATATTATATGTTTTGGTCTGACCAAGGTCAAACTCTATTGGCTCCTACAAGATATAATACTCGATTGTAGATTAGATAAATAAATAGTCTTATTCATTCAACGATTTTAGGAAATAGTTAGAAATGACCACACCTTAGAGCATCCACATCCATCATACCCATATATAAGTTTTTTAAATTGGTCCTACATAATTTTTTATATTATTTCACTCTTTTTAATTTCTTAAACAACTTCACTACATTTTTTAAATTTCCATATAACTCTTCAAAAAATTTAAAATAGGTCCTACCAATTGACATTATATCTCACATTTGTATTAATTTAGACATTTTAAATAAAAATATTAAGAGAGAGAAGCAAATAATTGAAAAATGGTGTAGAAACGTGGTTTAGTGTAACAACTTTCTCAAACTAAAGAATGAGTTTTCATCTCAATTATCCATTGATTTCTGACACAGTAGTATAAAAAATTGTGTAGGAACTTTGCAATATGACCGATAATTATGCTCTTAGAAATGGTCAAAAGACACGAGATCTATAAAATGATCGCACTTTAATTTTTTATCAAGTCGATGTCAAACAAACACTCAAGAACAATTTTAGGAGATAGTTAGGAATGACCGCACCTTAGAAATGGTCGAAAGACACGGGATCCAAAAAAATGGTCACACTTTAACTTTTTATCAAATCGATGTCAATCAAACACTCAAGGGTCTTGGATCGTTTAGACGAACACATCAACGTCTAACCTATAAGACAGATAAAAATGAAGAGCGGTCTTGTATTTTGTGGTCCTATGAAGAACATTTATAGAAATGCATCTAATTAGAGTTTATAAGACCTTAGAGATCGTCATATCGTATTTTCATAGATCCTCTAATATTTGTCTTGTGAGACAACTGTAACAAACAAAAGGTTCATGATCCTTTCCTTTAATCTCATACTTATGATTGTCGCTAACTTGAATGTCAAAGTATTTGAGAATATGTTTCCCACCACCAAATTGGAACAGAAGGTCATACCAAAATTAATCATTATATCCTCATTCACTTTAAACATATAAATCAGAAAGATCATTTCATAACCTTCGTATATGAGAACTAAATCTACAAGAATGGTAATTTATATAGGAGTCGAGATCAATGATAATTGATATACAACCTTCATTCAAATTCCTCAACGCAGTGAGATTTCTTTGATAAATAAAAAGAATTGTAAAGAGATTTCAAAAAAATCAAAACAAACAATACATCGTAGAAATAACTATTAGATTTAATTATTAGATTTAATTCATATTTAAGTTTGTTAGATATTAGATTTAAATATTAGATTTGATTCATATTTAAGTTTGTTAGATATTAGATTTAAATATTAGATTTGATTCAAATTTAAGTTTGTTAGAGGCTTATAAATAGGGTGTCAATCATTGTAACTTTTAATCATGTTTTGTAGCCGTCATTCTTTTAATAGAATATTCATCTTTTATTCTACCTTTGCACCAACAATTGGTATCTAGAGCTCCGGTTCAGATTCATTGGGAAACACGGGAAACACGAGTGAACGTGAGGTCTTGTGTGTTTGATTTTGATTCTTAGATTCGTGTTGAATCTTGAACAAAATCTGATCAGAATTTTAATTTTGTGGGTTGGGAAACACTGTGAGAAATCTGAGTGTACTGTGCAAGGTAGAAAGATGAACGGAAACAGCAACATGAACACCAAACTTCCAGTATTTGACGGTAAAAACTGGAATCGTTGGATGATCCAAATGCGTGTACTATTCGATGCTCAAGATGTTCTAGATCTTGTCACTGATGGTTATGTTCCGGTAGCAGCAGATGCGACAGATGAACAGAAAAACACGCAGAAGGAAGTAAGGAAGAAGGATCAGAAAGCATTGTTCTTCATTCATCAATGTGTTGATGTAAATGTGTTTGAGAAGATTGCAGATTCAACGACAGCAAAGGCTGCGTGGGACACACTGGTTAGATGTTATGGTGGTGACGCATCAGTGAAGAAGGTGAAGCTTCAGTCCTTGAGAAAGCAATATGAGAATCTCAACATGAAGAATAATGAGAAAGTTTCTGAATACATCTCCAGAGTGATTCTGATCACTAATGAGATGAAAGTGTGTGGAGAAACTCTTTCTGAAGAAACAATCATGGAGAAGGTATTGAGATCCCTTACCTCTCAATTTGATTACATTGTGGTAGCAATAGAACATTCCAAAGATCTGAGCACCATGAGAATTGAAGAGCTGCAGAGCAGTCTAGAAGCGCAAGAGTTGCGTTTGACTGAGAGAACTTCTGAAAGGGAAGTAGAGCAGCAGGCTCTGAAAGCAACTTCTGATAGGAGGTATCAGAAGCAGTCAGAAGCCAGGAGAAGATCTGATGGTGGTCAGAAGTCAGAAAGCTCAACCTCTGATAGACAAAAGAATGTTCAGAAGGGAAAAGAGAAGTATGACAAGAAGAAAATCCAATGTTACTGCTGTAAGAAGTTTGGTCACTTTGCTAGAGACTGTTGGTCAAACAAGGAGAGAAAATCAGAAGAAGCAAATATAGCCAGAAGTTCTGATGACGAATCTGTGCTATTGATGGCCTCTGAATCTGGTGATATGGATCTGATAGACTGGTGGTATATGGACACTGGCTGTTCAAATCATCTTACTGGAAACAAGAAATGGCTGGTTGACTTTGACTCTGAAAAGAGGACAAAGATCAGATGTGCTGATGACAAATATCTTAATGCAGAAGGTATGGGAAATGTCAGAGTGACTCTGAACAATGGGAAAACAGCATTGATTCAGAACGTGTGGTATGTACCTGGCATCAGAAGCAATCTGATGAGTGTGGGACAATTAATTGAGAAAGGTTTTTCAGTTACCATGAAGGACAATCTTCTGAAGCTGTATGACTGCAATCAAAAGTTGATTATGGAGTCAGAACAGGGAAGGAATAGAACATTCAAGGTGAATGTCAGAACTGCAGACTCAGAATGTTTTAGTGCAACAAGTGCTGAGAAGGAGAGTGAGCTGTGGCACAGAAGATTTGGTCATTTGAATTTCAGAAGCTTAAAACATCTGAATTCAAAGAAGTTGGTACATGGAATTCCTGCAATTAAGAAGCCTGAAAAGTCATGCAAAGTTTGCATGGAAGGAAAACAACCACGATTGCCATTTGCGTCAGAAACTGCTCCAAGAGCAAAACATGCCTTGGGAGTTGTACATTCTGATGTGTGTGGTCCATTTCCAGTAGCATCGATTGGAGGGAATAAATACTTTGTGTTATTTGTTGATGAATTCACAAGAATGACATGGGTATCCCTTATTAAGTTTAAACACGAGGTGTTTGATGAATTCAAGAAGTTCAGAATGAAGGCTGAGAATCAGAGTGGTCAGAAGTTGAAGATTCTTAGAACTGACGGTGGAGGTGAGTATAACTCCAAAGAGTTCCAGAAGTTCTGTGAGGAGAATGGAATTGAGCATGAGGTTACTGCTCCTTATACCCCTCAACACAATGGTCTTGCTGAAAGAAGAAACCGCATTTTGCTTGATATGGTGAGAAGCATGCTAAAGGAGAAGAAGCTTCCTCAGAAGCTCTGGGGAGAAGCTGTTGCCACTGCAACGTATGTACTCAACCGTTGTCCTACGAAGAAGTTGAAGGAAATAGTTCCAATACAGAAGTGGACTGGAGATAAGCAAAGTGTTAGTCATTTGAAGGTGTTTGGTTCTGTTTGCTATAAACATGTTCCAGAAGCCAGAAGACAGAAGCTGGATGATAGAAGCAAAGTGATGATTCTGATAGGGTACCACAGTACAGGTGCATATAAGCTCTATTGTCCAGAAACCAATAAAATTGAATTCAGCAGAGATGTGATTGTGAAGGAATCAGAAGTTTGGAATTGGGATAAGTCTCAATCTGACTCTGATGTTAGAACCTCTGAAGAAAGGTCAGAGTTCAGAATTTCTGAGGTTGGAGTAAACTCTGACGTTGATTCTGATTCTGATAGTGATTCTGACTCTGGAGAAGACTCAGAAGATGAAGGTGACTCTGATGATCCAGATGACCCAGACTCTGATGGTAATCCAGATTCTGGTGGCAATTCAGACTCTGGAAATATGCCAGACCCTGAAGATGATCAAAGCTCTGGAGGAAGTCAACCATCTGAAGCTAGAAACTCTGAAGCTCAAGACTCTGAACAAGTTCAGAGACCACAAAGAATCAGAAACATCCCCAGAAGATATGCAGAATTTGACATGCTGCAAGACACTGAAGTAGACTCTGAAGGAGAAGTTATTCAGTGTGCCATGTTAGTAGACTCTGAACCCATAAGTACAGAAGAGGCTCTTAAGCAGAAGCTCTGGCTGAAGGCCATGAAAGAAGAACTTGATGCTATAGAGAGAAACAAGACATGGAAGCTGACAGAACTTCCAACAGACAAGAAAACCATCAGCGTCAGATGGGTTTTCAAGCAGAAGTTAAAGTCAGATGGTTCAATTGGCAAACATAAAGCAAGGTTGGTAGCCAGAGGATTTCTACAGAAACCTGGGCTAGATTACTCTGAAGTGTTTGCACCTGTAGCAAGACATGAAACAATCAGAATGGTGATTGCAATAGCTGCTAACAGGAATTGGCCTCTGATGCATTTAGATGTAAAATCTGCATTTCTGAACGGTCCATTAGAAGAAGAAGTTTACGTGTCACAACCTCCTGGATTTGTGAAAAAGAATCAGGAAGGGATGGTGTACAGATTATACAAAGCTCTATATGGATTGAAACAAGCGCCCAGAGCTTGGAATAAGAAGATTGATTCATTTTTCAAGAAGCAAGGCTTTCAGAAATGTGAGATGGAGTACGGTGTCTATGTTCAGCATACTTCTGAAGGAAATATGACTCTGGTATGTTTATATGTTGAGGATATACTGCTGACTGGAAGTTCTGAACAGGAGATAGCCAAGTTCAAGAAAGTTCTGATGAATGAATTCGAAATGACTGATCTAGGCAAAATGACATACTTTCTAGGGATGGAGTTCAGATACTCTGAGAAAGGTATTATTTTGCATCAGCTCAAGTATGAATTAGAACTTCTGAAGAGATTTGATCTGAAGAATTGTAAGATTGCTGTTACTGCATGCCAAGCTGTGTGGATTCTGAATCTATTGCAGGATCTGAAGATTAAAGTAAACAAACCTCTGAAGCTGATGATTGACAACAAGTCTGCAATCAATCTTGCCAGAAACCCAGTGTTGCATGGGAGAAGCAAGCACATTGAGACCAAGTATCATTTTCTGAGACATCAAGTTCAGAGGGGAGTGTTAGAAGTTGTACACTGTAGCACTCAGAAGCAGTTGGCAGATGTTCTGACGAAAGCTATCAAGACTGATCAATTTCTCAGATTAAGGGATGGAATTGGTGTTACAAGTTTTGATGGAATATGAATTAAGGGATGGTATTAGATTTAATTATTAGATTTAATTCATATTTAAGTTTGTTAGATATTAGATTTAAATATTAGATTTGATTCATATTTAAGTTTGTTAGATATTAGATTTAAATATTAGATTTGATTCAAATTTAAGTTTGTTAGAGGCTTATAAATAGGGTGTCAATCATTGTAACTTTTAATCATGTTTTGTAGCCGTCATTCTTTTAATAGAATATTCATCTTTTATTCTACCTTTGCACCAACAATAACATCGTAGTCCCCAAACATTTAAGTTTTTTTTCATTTTGGTAGGAACGTATATAAATTATAAGTTTTTTTTTCATTTTGGTAGGTACGTATATAAATTATAATACTATCGTATATGTATATGTATGAATAGTATATGTTGCTATTATTTCCAAAAATTCTAAGAGGTGTAGCTGTAATTCATTATTTTTTAGACTCTAACCTATGTAGGAGCCTCAAAGTATCTTATTTTTGTAATTTTACAATTTTATCATACAAAATGCCAGTTTTAGAAATTGAACCCACATGTAGAGCTTCAACTGATTCTCAAAAATAACTCTACACTATTACATGATTTATTAAATATTAGGAAGCTTTTATTATATATTTTAACATATTGCATTTTGGCCCTTCACAAGGTTTCTTTACCACCTGCAGCTTTAACTAGTACAATGTCCTTCCTAGATATCAATTTGATGTTTTGTTTTAATAAAGATAAAGAAGTGATATATGAACAATAAAGTGACATATAACCTTTACTAGCCTGATTCACATATAGATCTTCTTGATGCGTCACTATTAGAAAAGCTAGATCGATGAAAAAACGAGAAAAAGCTGTGGAAAGTCAGAGAAAGTTATTATTATCAAGAGGAAAGTTGCACAGAGAGAAAAGATTGGGATGTATTTAGGAAAGAGGAGTGGTTTTAAATTTAGGGGTGTATTTAGTAAAAGAGAAGTAGTTTTAAAGTAGTTTGTTTATATGTTACTTAAAATGGTATTTTGTTCTTAAAGGCTTTTATTCTTCCTAGGTACATACTATCTCAAAGGATTGGTCTTCTTTGTATTGGGCCTTGAGTAAGAGTTTAGTCTTGAAAATAAGTCTTTATTGATGTTCATTCTTTATACGAGCATCTTATTCATTTTTCGAAATTTTAAAAATGTCTTTCGCAGGATCGGTCCAATTATATCGAAGACCTCGTTCTAATTTTATAAATGGATCTAATTTTTTAAAAAACATACAATTATAATAATTAAAAAATATATATCAAAAATACAATTATGTATTAATTAAAAATAAATTTAATTATAATTATTTTAAGTTTTAATCAATCTTAATTTTTGTATGTATCGAGTTTTTATCATAAGATTTCTTTCAATTATTGAGTTTTTTTAATAATATTTTATTTATATTTATGAAAAAAATTGAAATTTTTAAAATTTGGTGTCATGTGTTGCAGCACATGCTGCACTTGCACAGAGTCGGCCCTGGTCTTTTGTTTTCGGAAATGCATCTCCTGATAATCCAAAGGCAAAATAATTTAGAGGTTAAGTCGCAACAGACTCTTCTCCTTCCTCATTTCAAAATATACTTAACTCACTCAAAAAAATTCTCTCAAATTTCTTCTCTACACCAAATCAAGTTTCATTCAACAAGGTTCAAGGGAACATCGATCTTCATCTTAACATCATCCAACTTCATCAAAAACATCAATTTCTTGTAAATTTTTCGAGTTTTGGTGTAAATGAGTAGAAAACAATTACTAGGGTTAGAAATAAGTAGAAATAATATTTAAGATAGTTTAACCATAGTGTATTAGTTGTTTGTTGGTTGAAATTAATGATCAAAACAATTTTTTGAGTTTCATTACGGTACATTACACTATTGTCGCGACCTTTGAGTTGTAGAAATTTCGGAGATGTATCTTCTGAACTTTTGAACGTTTTAGTTTCTATTGAACCATAAATGCATCTCCGTAATTTTTCAACGATTTCTCAGACACCGAAGATGCATCTCCGAAAATATCTTAATGTTTTTTTTATTTATGTTGTTTGCATGCACTAATGATCTGCCTTACTATAACTTACATATATAATGAATGATAGACATAATAGATTGAGGCATTTGATTATATATATATATATATATATATATATATATATATATATATATATATATATATATATATATATATATATATATATATATATATATATATATATATATATATATATATATATATATATATATATATTTGTAAAAACTTAAGAGCTAAGAGACAGTATTCCTGTCCGGCCCATATATATCTGCAGCAGCCCATGACGACGTTTCAAGTCACAGTGTCCAATAAATAACCAACTTAATTAATTTGACAATCCAGATAGTATTTGAATATTCATCTCACCCAGTTCCAAATTGATGAGTTATGACGTTATTTCTATAGTCATCAATTGTTATTTCCGGTCCATTATGAGATTATTTTTTTATTTCTTTTGATTTCATATCAATGTTGAAGAATGATGACATAAAGCAACTTCAAAAAAGTTCTGGTAACAAATCATCACAGCAAAAAGGGGCACTTCTAATGATATAATACCAAAAGCGTGTTTGCCAATCAAAATTGTAAAGTGACACAAAATTCTGGTGCATTCAATCTATAGAATATATTCCACATCCAATTAAAATCTAAAAATATTTTTATTGATATATTAAGATGCATTTTTGAACGTATTTAAAATCATGTCAATCTATATATTTTAGTCGGTCATGTCATTTTTGTCAAAATTTGGTTCGGAGATGCATTTTCATATATTTTTAGAGGTGAATTCGGAGATGCATCTTTGTAAATTCTCATGTATATATATATGATGTTTTTATTCATTGAACTGGTTTATTTAACAACTCAGTGATGATTCAAGATATGCATATCCGGAAATGTCAAGTAGAAAATTAAATAAAACACCATCTTACATGTTCTTCTTCCTCATGATCAAGCTCAACTTCACTCTCAAAACCCTTAAAAAATTTCTTCCATTCTCAATCAACTTTTTAACATCAAAACAACATTATTGTATTTTATCACATCAAATGGAGCAAAAGAAGCTGTAATTTAAAGTAAAATTCATTCATTTCATCCTTCATTCCTTGCATTAATCTGATTTTTGAGCTGGAAAAAAACGTTGACTCTGAATATGCATCTCTAGACTAAGTTTCATGTCTTCCAGAGACGCGTCTCTGAATTTGCCTGATACTTTGAATTTTTAATCTTTTTTTCTATTATATGATTGGTATTAGATATGGTCCACCCAAATATGTTTCCCAAAGCTACTGTGATGATGAATGTTAAATTGGATGAAGTGAAAGATGATATTAAACCGAATGAAGTGAAATTTGATGTTGTCGAGGTAGATGTCTGTGAACAATTTACAAATAACCAAGAGTTTATTGTTCATGAACGTATGCTACAATGGGTCTGCATGGAGACCAGGAAATTGGGGTTTGGCATTGTAATCAGAAGTTCTGACAATGGTTCTAATAGAAGACAAGCATTTGTAACAATAAAATGCGAAATAAGTTGCATGTACAAACCACTGATTAGGAAGTTGAAACGTGATGACATTGGATTGAAAAAATATAAGTGTTCGTTTAAATTGTGTTGATACTGTAAGGCGAATAATACATGGAAATTTAATGTGGTTTATGGTATACATAATCAAGCTAGTCAGTCGTCTCATTGTACGTCGCCTTATTTTGAGGAGAAAGAACTTGTTTCAGACATGATTAAACACGATGGCGCAGGAAAACATACTTGCAACTTTGAAACAGAAAATACCTCAAAATATTTCAAATATCAAGCAAGTATAGAATGTGTGTGCCCGAAACAACAAGGCGGTAAAAGATCCAAAATCTAAAATGCAACAAATGTTGATGCTTTTGGATGATGACCACTATGTTTCTAAGTACAAAGATTGTGAGGATAAAGTCATTGTTCGAGATATACTTTGGAGTCATCTTGATTCCATCAAGTTGTTAAACATATTTTCCATTATGATCATAATTGATTCAACATATAAGACCAACAAGTATATGCTTCCATTTTTGGAAATTGTTGGTGTTACTTCTACGAAGAAGATTTTTCAATGGATTTTTCATTTTTGGAATCTAAAAAAGAGAACAATGTTACATGGGCTTTGGAAATGTGCAAGACTATGTTGAAGGACAAAGAAAACATGCCTAATGTAATTATCACTGATCGTGACACCGTATTTTTGAATTAAGTTGCAAAGACGTTTCCAACATCGTACACATTGCTTTGTAAGTATCACATAAACAAAAACGTGAGAAGTTGATTAAAACTTGTGGTAGACAGAAAACAAATCAAGGGTGAAGACTGAAAAATGGTCAAACCTGGTGTGGTGTTGGAAAAGATAATGGATGTCTGGATTGGTATAATAAATTCTTCCCCATAAGAGTTATATGTCGAATCTATAATACATTTCAGAAGGGTGTGTGCGCGATATCCAGATTTCCTGAAATATGTTGAGAATACTATTTTGGACCAGGTGAAGGAAAATATTGTTTGCGCCTAGACCGATCTGGTTAGACACTTTGGCAATACAGCAACTAACAAAGTTGAATTTGCACATGCTACATTGAAGAATTGGTTGGGAGACAGTAAAGGTGTTATTTGTCGAGATTAAGAAGTCGTATGCCAAATGCTCTGAAACTAACATAATGAAATACAAACATATTTTGGTCGGAGAATTAGTGTGTTAGAACACCGACTCAAAGACAACATCCTTTATTTATAGTTAGTTGGAAACATATTTCAGGCAGGATTGAATTTTATTTTTCATGAAGCCAAGCGAGCAGATAAAACAAGTTCAGATAGCTCCATGTGTGACTCTACACTTAGGAAGACATACGGTCTTCCATGTGCTTGTTTAATTGCAAAGAAAATGAAGGTCAACACACATATACGTATGGATGAGATTTACACTCATTGGAAAATGCTCTGGTTTGATGATGATGGTGTGATGAAGGATGATAAATCAAACATATCTATCATGACTGAGTGGAAAGTGATCCTAGAGTGATTCACGAAAGTTGATGACAACATAAAATTGCATATCAAAGAGTAATTGAGGAAGATTGCATATCTTGAAACCACATATTTGAAACCACCTTGGAAACCTGTTAAAACGAAGGTGCCCCGAAAAATGTCAAACCGACCGAGAGTGACAATTCTACGAGACAATCTCCTTCTTACTTGGAACATATTAGCTCACATTTTTCGGAGCCTCTAAGTCATAAATCTAAAAAACTATTTTCAAGGGTGCTCACAGTAGTAACAAACCATATCCCCACTACTGTTACCAAAAATATCCACATTGAAGAGATTTCGCTTTTTATGCACAAATAAATTGAGTGGATTGTAGATGTTGAACGTGACGATGATTGTGGTTTTCAAGATGTTTCATGTTTGCTCAGTAAAGGAGAGGAAAACCACCAATTTATATGCCATCAACTTATACAAGAGTTGACGATGCATAGGGAATAACTTACATCGCTATACGGGGAAAAATAAAATTATGATGCAATTCTCAATGCTCTTGTTCCTTCTGTTAGCGGTCCGACAAAGTTTAAAAAATAGATGTGCTTCCCTAAAATGAGATATCTTATAGCAAGTGATTATGATATGATGTGTAACGATCTGATAAGATATGGTTTATCGAAAAAAAATTCTACTTTGGAGTAGGCCATCTCAAAATCCATTCGGACGCATCATGTGCATTGGGTGACTTTCAAAAATACAACATTTTGATCAAGTTTATTTGAAATTGGGCGTCATATGCCAAAGATATCACCTGAGTGGATACCACATTTCACAAAAGAGGCTGAAACTTGGTCGTATCACTTTCTGGAAAAGGATGAAAGAGTTCACCAAGTTGAGCGGCATTGAAAAAGAATTAAATAAGGAAAGGTCAAAGAAGGAACCACCAATAGATATAAACTTAGGTGATCATACATGTTTTGATACATTTTAGTTTCTATCTAACAATGTAAATCATTTTTTGTATGTAATATTGTCAATGATGTAATATCAATACAATTTGAGACACCCGTAATGTATATTTTACATTAATGTTATAGAATTTGAGGGGTAATTTTTAGACATTTTTTCTGTTTCAAAATTTAGCCCAACATATATACTGGTTCCTTATGAATAATGCTCTGTGGGATAATTTCGGATATGCATCTCCAAATACATCCTATTTTAATTGTAAAAACAACTAAACATGTGATTTTACAGATGTGCATATCCGTAAAAACCCTTATTTTGTAATAAATATGGCATTTCTAGATATGCATATCAGAAATATGCCTTGATGACAAGATAATGTTTCTAAGGTCCAAATTGATCTAAAACTTGTATAAATAGGCATCTCTCATCCCATGTTCTTTAAAGAAACACAACATACACAAGAATAAATACATATCCTGGTCTTGCATTTGTGTATTTTGATGCTCAAATCCCCCGCTTCATTTTAGGATCTACAGGGACATACCATTTGTGATATGAAATCCAAATTGAATACTCTCCCGCGATATCCAGAAAAATGAAGACTTGTCATGCTCGAGTAACTTTCACCCTTGATTGACGACGAAGGTAATATATGATTCACCAAGCTTGAATTGAAGACAAATGAAGATTTAAAGGTTATGCGGAGTACATTTTACCGTTACTCATCAAAGGGTCTGATTGAAGTACATATGACGATTGCAAGATTGACGAAAGATATTCTAAAGATGTTGCAACGTCCTAAACCACCCGTTCGTAATAAAATGTAATGTTAAAATTATGTAAATGATTATCTAAGTAGCGTTAAGTATTTAAATGTTATTTTTTTTATTTTTCCAACATTCTGTAATTGTTTCTGGTTTGACCTAAAAATGCATATTCCAGATATGCATCTCCGTAAACTCAGTGAGTTTTGAATTAAGGGTTGATATGAAAATGCATCTCCAGACTCACCATAATGTAGATACGAAGATGCATCTTCGGACTAGTTTTTGGCAAAATAAGGGTGGTTCACCAATTTGCGCCAACGAGTGTGTAAAAAGAGTGCGGAATAGTGTAAAAAGGGTGCGGACTAATTTTTGGCAAAATAAAAATGGCTCACCAAAATAAGGGTGACTTACCATCTCTGGACACTAGGGAAAATTGTGACTTTTCGTCGTGGTGTGGAAGCACCCCATGGGGTGTAAAGGGTACTCCCATGCCAATTTTACTTTCAAGTTAACTTTTTTGTTAAGTAGTATAGTGGCTGAAATTCACAATTTTAAAGGTGAACAAATGGGATGTCGGGAGTTCAAATATGTGCCCTTGCATCGGATGTCCTTCCATAATTACCAACTAAGATGACTTAATGTGACAGTTTCAAATTAAAATTAATTTTAAAGATAACATAAATGCTACCTAACAACGGTTAATTATTTAAAAATTAATCTTATATTATGTTTCAAACTACGATTGAGTCTAACACATCCTTACAAAATTGACTTATAAGATGAGAATTGTCATCACTTATAAACATATTTTATACCATATATTGTTATGTGTGAGGCTCATAACACACCTTTTCATGTTTAGTAATAGAAAATGGCTCAACAAACTTTAACCTGGGTTGTGATACTATCTAGGGATGTCAATTTGCATACATTAATAGGGATCCTTGTGGGGATTATCTATTTGAAACTCCGAAGTCGGAGAATTTTCCATGCGGAGACATAGATGGAGGAAAAAGTTACCCCGATGACACTTTGGAAAGGGGGTCGAGGAAGTACTCCCTGCCCTGCAGATTCCCACTCCTGACCATACTATTTAACTTTTATATATAATTATATAATTTTGCATGTTTATTTTATAAAAAATAATAATTAATATATTAGGAGATTAAGAGTCATCAGTGGGTCATTTTTTATTTATTTCATTGTATAATGTATTGTTTCACTATCCAAGTATCTAACTCTAGAAAGTGCATCCAATACATACAATGTTCACACTGTCTCCTCTTTTTCTTTTCTCAATTCTCTGTCTCCTTCAACCCTCATCTCCTCTGTTCTCATCATCATCAAAACAACCACTTTCCTTTATGTATTGTACTTATGATAATTACTCATCAACTTTAGTATACTTCAATTATCAACTTGATTTTTATTCAATTTATACAATAGTGGTTATGTTTTTGTAACTGCAAGTGCTTTTGCATTTTTTGTTATTGATGCAATATGTGTTTTTATTTTATAAAAAAATGCAAATATATATATATATATATATATATATATATATATATATATATATATATATATATATATATATATATATATATATATATATATATATATATATATATATATAAAAGTAAAAAATAACTAAATATTAGTGACATAGTTTTGATAAAAAAATATAGAAATTTTTCTAAAGTTCGACCTTTGTGGATCTCTGATTCTCTGTGGGGATTTGTGAAAATGATGATGAGAAAAATATTTTTTCGTGGTAGGGATCAGGGACGGAAATGAAAAAACATTGGGGGCAGGGTAAAGAGCGAAGAAGCATCCTCCGAACATTCTCTGCTCGGTTAACATCCCTAATATTATCTTAGAATGTGTGAGTAGAGTCTAATTCATTTTACAAAATCTATTTGTGAAGTGAGTGTTACGCTCCATATAAACTATTTTTATACTATATTTTTAATCAAAGAGAGACTTAAATTTTTTTTCTAATATACTCTTTCACGCCCAACACTATTCGTTGTGATGCTTGTATATAAATGGGATGGTGCGAATTACCGACATACTAACTTAGGTGTTTCAATAAATTGTGTGTGAGTCGATTCGATAGACTCTTCATACTATATTAGAATTAGAGTTGACATAATTCATCTCAATAAAACTGATTTATAAAATGAAAATTATCCTTACACATAAACATATTGCAGATTACATAATAAGGTGAAGATCGTCCCTCTTTATAAACATATTTCAGACTACATATTATTTGATGAAAAACTCGTAACACAAATATGAAATATTACACATATTTAATCATGTAAGTAAAAATAAAAATATAATCATATCGGTTCGATATATCTATACAGATGCATTCATCGTATATATGTTTTTTCTCTTTTAAATATTGAACCATAAAAAAAAAATCAAATTGAAACTTCTCAATTACTCAAACTAGATTGACACCACCTATCTAAAAGGCAACAACAATGATGTAGAGAAATATATTAAAAATACCTTTTTAGAAAATATGGAGATTTTGTTTTACATCCTCATTCCCACGTAAATTCATAAACATAAACAAACACTAAAAAATAATATTCATATTAATAAATACATAAATAATCAACATTGAACCAATTTTTAGTTAAAAATTTGTTCAATTTCTTCTATCAGCCTATACGATAGTATATATACGTTAGTATATTCAGGAAAAGAAAACGCATTTATTCTTTTATTTTTATCTATTAACTTTTAAAAAAATATCCCTTTTATGGTAAGGAAGAACTTTATGAAATTATTTTATTTCTTTTTATGTGAGAGGGAAAGAAATGAATGTGGATAAGTGAATATACAACACCAACTTGCTGAAAAAAACAAAATGGCAATTTTTTAGGTTGACTGTGCTTTTCGTAAAATAGTTTATTCAGGATATGCTATTATGGGCCTCAAAAAATACAAAACATACTGTGAGCTAAGCATGACAAACTAGGCTAAAAATAAAATAAAATAATAAGTAGGGTGCCAATAGATTCAGTCTCACAAGACTTTGTTTAAATATAAAAATTACTCACTGAAGTCAAATTATTATTTTTTATTGCTTTACTGATTTCTATCATTTTGTTTTGCAAAGAAATAAATACTTATTTCAAATTGTTCATTTGCTTTAATTTTATAATAAAATAAAATAAATATTATACTAATGAATTTAACACGATTTCACACTGTTGTAAATATTTTTTTAAAGGAAAAATTAACAGTCTTATAAAGTTTTATGAATGGGTTTGAATCAATTATATGAGTTTTATGAAATTTTGCAAAAAAAAACATAAAGAAACGGTCCCATAATTAGTTTATATAATTTTTTTAATATTTTCATTTCGCCATTTGGCCTTTTAGTAAAATACTTTTTCTTCTTTTTTTCTTTCTCTTGCACCAAGTGGTCCCTTTGTAAACCTTGAGGAAAAAAAACACATCGGTCATCTTTTCCAATGGTCCCTAAGTGTATGTTTGTGATAAAGTTTCTATCATTTATCATTTATGTTAGATTTGAATATATATATTTGATTTTATGCAAATTTGTGAGATATTGGATCGAATTCTAGAGTGATCAAATGGTAGTTTTTTGGTTCGAGAATTCGATAAGACATTAGCATGCTATTGAGGTCTGTTCATATGTTGTAGCCGAAGTATGCTAGGATTGTTAGCATGTCGAATTGAGTCTGTTTGTTATGTTCAATTGTTTAAGTTAGTTTGTTCTTTAAATTAACTTGTGTAATGAGCATGTGTGTCAAAGCTCAATAGTTAAGTGTGTTAGTTTTTGTATAAATAATATACTAGTCTCACATCATTGCATAACACAAATCCTAATTAGGGTGAGAGAGATTATTTGCTATTATGTAACACTTGTAATCTTGTTTCAAAGAGAAAGTAAAAAATAATAGTTTATAATCAATTTCATTATGTTCTTATTATTTTCTTCTTTTATACCCTTGTGGGTTTCTTACCGATCAAAAAACCGATTATACTTTGTAATTTCAGCATCGTTTCACAACAAATTTGTGCGGTGAGCATGAGGAAGATGCCGTCAATAAAATATGAGATTGAAAAGTTCACCGGAGTGAACGATTTCGATATGTGGCACTTGAAGATAAAACCCTACTGGTTCAGCAGAGTTGTTTAGAAGCGTTGAAGGGAGCCGCAACCATGGACGATGCGTTAAATGACAAAGTTGCATGAAGAAAGCTAGTATGTTCCCTTGATGTTATAAAGTTTGTTTCAAGGTGGAGATTTGTGAGATATTGACTCAAACTTTAGTATGATCGAATGGTTGGTTCTTCGTTCGACAATTCGGCAGGACCTTAGCATGTTGTGGAAGTCTGCTAAGATTGTTAGCATGTCGAATTGGACTTATTTGTTATTCTCAATTGTTTAAGTTAGCTTCTTATCTAAGTTATTTGTGTAAGGGGCATGTGCGTAAAAGCCCATTAGTTTAGTTTCTTAGTTTTCTTATAAATAACATATTAGTCTTTCATCATTGTATAACGCAAATCCTAATTATGGTGAGAGAGGTTATTTGCTATTCTATAACACTTGTAATCTTGTTTTAAAGAGAAAGTAAATAATATCAGTTTATAACCAATTTCATTGTGTTCTTATTGTTTTCTTCATTTCTATCCTTGTGGATTTCTTACGGATCAAGAAACCAATTATACTTTAAAATTCTGACATCGTTTTCACAACAAAATCTATTACTACTTTTTAGCTTTAGCTTTTATAATTCTATTTGTTTAATTTATATTATAACAAATATATATTATATATTTTTTATTTTTGTTTTAATTCATATAAAATAGGTTTATATATTAAAACAAACTCATGTAATATAAATAACATTTGATTTTAATAGGAGAGACAAAGTTTAATATCACATACATATTATAAATATCAAAATTATGATATAAGGTAATTTTATGGGTTGGTAATTGTCTTTTCTCTCTTATGAGAATTAAATAGTCTAGAAGGGAGGTCGAATAAGTCAATTCCTTAAAAGTATTTTTTCTTATGAATATCAGTTTTACAAATAAATGTCCAAATTACATACAGAAGCCGATGATAGCGAAGGTTCTATAAAAGTCATGATCGAATGAATATCACATTTAATTAAGATCATCGGGAATTGCAAAAATTATGATTAGTGAAATTGCTTAAACAAGCAATTCAATAATTACTGTAAGACCCAAATTTTGATCCTAAGATCCCTCATGCTATCTCATCATATGCATTGGCATTGGGATCACACCTTGGCATCCTCCTTACCCCGCATTCATTGGATTTGCATTGGGAGAGATCACCAAGCACATTTGATTATATCATACTTTGTTTTTCTTTATTTACTAACCAAAATACCAAAAATATGTATATGTATAACTTTACTTCTTTTGTAGGTAGTGTATGCATCCACTCATGCTCTATCAAGCTCACATCTTGGGTTTGAGACCCTCAGTGCAAGGAGATCAATCAAGAGATGGTTCATATTGGGTCTAGACATCATATATGTATCTCCATTTTCTTCTCTTATCATTTTGATCAAGAAATCATCAAGAGTTTGAAGCTTGTTTGCCTTGGAAGCCTTGATTCATCTGGGTATCTTGTGCGACTTCCTCAACAAGTTTCTTCATCATTTGATTAAATATTTCAAGGTATACTTCATATTAAATCATCTTATACATATATGATCCTCCATTAGTCCCAAAGATCAAGAGAACTTCAAGTTTGCAAGTTGGTTCAAAGAGGTTGACCAGAGAAAGTCAACTGGTCAAAACTGGGATTCCCTAGACCCTATATCCTACAATTTTTGTCATATGAAAATGATTCCAAGATAAAAGTTACTCTTTATGACATTCCAAACAACTTTAATGTTTACATAAAGAGCTATTTTTGCTTTGCAGGTCATTTTTCATGTTGAAAGATTATAGGTCATTTTGTATGTGCCCTAGTTAGGAGGTCAACTTCCAAGGACCATAACTTGCTTAATTTTTATGAGATGAAGGACATACAAGTTTCATGATAATACTAAAGATGTCTTATCCAACTTTTATTCTTTGAGAAACTTAAAATTCAACTTGCAAGGGAATGTGCCAAGAGGAAACATTATAGGTCATTTTAGGGCATCATCATTGAACAAGCAATTTTCCTCAACTTCTAAAATTCATAACTCCTTTATGCCAAATCCAAATGAGGTCAAATTTGTGACCAAATTTAATAGGATTGAAAGACATACAACTTTTATGAAGGAACCATTTCCATTTGAAACTCATAGCAAAATTTATTCAAGGTGGAAGAAATGGATATTTGACTCGGTACTTAGAAATATTTAAATTATGTTTGATTTCTTAAACTTCCACCTCAAAATTCATCATGATCCAAGCTTCAAATGGAAAAGTGTTCAACATGAAAGTTGTTCTCCTTGATGTCACATTTCCAAAAAGTTCAAAATCACCTCATTTAGACAAGATTTGAATGACTTGCACATGGTTAATCTTCATGGTCCCATTTGGATGAATCACATGATCACTTCTCAATTACAAATGCATGGCCTCATGTTAGACTTTTAACCTAATTCATGATCATTTTTAACCTGATTACATCATCTGAGGGGCCTATCACACGCCCATGCAAGTATGCACTTCACATTTCTATTTTTGGCCAAAGTTGGGAAGTATGTGAAAAGCAATGAACATGGCTATAATTACATGACCTTGGTGATCAGAATGAGGATCCTCTTGCCCGAGCTTTGACCTCCTTCTTCCCCAAACCCCATTGAAAGGATAATCTTGAAGATTTCTTGAGAAATCGAGTTTCAATTCTCATTCTATTTTGGAATTGAAACTCCAAAAGTCCAAGCTTTTTAATCATCAATATCATCTCCTTCAAGCTTCTAGAGTCAAGCTAAGCCAATTTGGAAGCAAGATCAAGTTGATTTGAAGTTCCCCGAAGGTGAGATTTCAGAAACTTCTATTCTTCGATTTTACCTCATTTCTCATCCATTTTTATTGATTGTTGGTTTGCTGAAGTCCTACAAATGTAGGCAACAAGATTGGGTTTCCTTGAGGTCAAATCGAAGCAACTCAGTTCATGATCCTCAAAATTCAAATCCATGTATCTTTCAATATACTTGGAATTGGAGAAAATTGAGGCCAAATTCGAGCTCCTGAGCATTTTTCCTTTAAAACCATGTCCACACTTTTTATTTTGGTGAATGTTGGTGGTGGACCAGTCCGGTGAGGTCCACCGGAGAAGAAGACCGGAGCTAGGGCTCCGGTGGTGCGTTGGCAATCTCCCAACCTTCAGATTCATTTAAAATGTTTTAATCCCGACCGCTCCTTTTGATTACCATCCCTATGATACATTGACTGAGGTGCATGGTGTGAAGCGTGCGCTTGACCATCAGATCTACCACCTCAATTAATGAGGGAGATCTGATGGCCCCTGATTTTCCATATTTTCTTATTTTCCATTTAATTGTGTTATTTTGTTTAATTCATAATAAATCCATTTTTAATCCAAAAAATATGGGACTTTCACCAAAAATCTTTAAATATTTTTCTCTTTCATATTCTGAATTAAAATAATTTTTTGGATTGATTTTGGTATTTTTCATGAATTAAGTGTTTTTGTGTATATTTTTAATTGGTTAAAAATACTTCTGACTTTTTAAAAATTGTGAATTTTTTTGTCTAAGGCCCTTTAACCTTGTTTGGCCTAGGATAAATCCCTTGACCATTTATTTGGTGTTTTAAATGGATTTTAGGTTTTGACCAAATTAAAATGTATTTTAATTCATTTTAATGTGATTTTTAATTGATTAAATGTTTAAAAATATTGTTGAGCCATTTTATGGTCTTGTGATGTTTGACTTTCTGTTTAGGCCTTGGTCATGGTTGATTTGACTTTTGTTGGATCAAAACCATTGGATTTAGGGGATTGATGAAATGTACATTTCATCTCCCAAAATGAATGGATGGTTTTGATTTGATGAAATTCCTCTCATGATAAATTTATGTTTCTATCTTCCCCTCCCTCTTCATCTCCATCCCTATTCTTTCCCGTTTCCTCATTTGACCAATAAATTCTCTAATGTCTAAAGGTTAATTGATTCATCAATGACCTTGTGTTAGATGAATCAATACAAGTATGATTGAGATAGGTCTTTCCCAAATTTCTTTTAGTGTGTGGTACGTTTTAGGAGTTTGATTCTTTATGCCAAATCTTTAACATGCATTAACACCTATATTTTTATTGCCTGACCTCAGATAGTTGTAACTTCTACATAAGTCCAATTACGATTGCTTAACATAAAGCTAAATTTGAACCTCAAGGCATATCATTCTAGTAAGTGAGATTGCAAGTCTCCCATTCTTCATGGCATTGTGTGGAGACTTGACCTTTATTCCTTTCATGGGAGCTAGTGGCATACTTGTTGAATTATCCAAGTTTGAGCCCTTCTCATGAAAGATGTCTTGGTTTAAGGATTCATACGTGTGACTGAATGGTTAAGTGTTCTCTAAAGAATGACTTAATCAATTAAAATTCACCACTAACATTTGATAAACATTGACTAACTCTTGTTAATATTGCTTTACTTTTAAGTCATTTACTATTATGCAATTTAAATTTCAGTCATTTATCATCCACTGTCATTTACATTTCATATAACTTGTTTATGTTTCAAGTCCTTTTTACTTTGCTAATTTGAGTCATATCTTCTAATTGTATATAGTTTTTGTGTATTTTGTTTGTGGCCTTAGGACCTTAAAACACCTAATAACAACAAAAACCCTAAAAAACATTGGGTGGACTGTTGGAATTTGATTTGAACTTCTGGACTTAGGATTAGGCAACATTCCCTATGCTAAAGGACTTGACCAATGCCAACATCTGAGACTTCATCTGATGCAAGACTTAGGGATCTCTTTGATTCATCTTCTACTTTGTCTCTATGCTTAATTGTTATTTTGTTTTGCCCATGTCTGATGTTTTGTTCTGAGTTGATCAAGGAATATTTCATATGATACATTGGAAGACAATGAAGACTGCTAGCTATTGGAATGCTTGCTTGGATGTGGCTATCTTTATTTGATGCCTTGATCTTCATGATGTCTGGATATTGCTCATTGCTTGTTGATTATTGTTTGATTAAAGTCCAAAGAAAAATGGGTTTCTATATGACATTCTTGTCTATTGGATTGCATCCCATTGGTCAGATCTTTTCAACTCTTAACTTTAATTTTTTTGCTTAGGATAGCCTTTTCATCTCCTCCCACTTCTTTAATTTCAAAAATCTCTCCCTCTTTTCAAAAACCTTCTTTACTTATGATTTCAAAATTAGGCATGTTTAATGATTAGAAACTTTGGCCTTATGCCAATGAATTTTCAAACTTTTTCTTAAATCAAACTTGTAAATAAACTTAACCATATTGACTTAAATTTCAAAAGACAAAAAGAAATAACAACTCCACTCAATTTTTTGGACTTTTGTGCCCTTTTTCATATTAAAATTTTGTTAAAAGTAATTCACCAACTTATTTGAAATTTTTACCACGAACTACGGGGTTTTGATCCCTTATTTTTATGTTGGTACGTAGGCATAAGTCTGAAGGTCTTGTCAAACACAAAAATATAATCAGTGAATTCTTTTCTCATCCTCACACTCCATTTTATTAAACATCTTTTATACCAAAAACATATGCACACATAAAAAGGGCTCCCTATGACACTTTGTGTGCTAACACCTTCCCTCTGTGTAACCAACCCCCTTACATGTAATCTCTTGCATTTTATTAGTTTTGATTTAAAAACTTCTTATCTTTGGGTTTTGTTCGTACTTTTCCCTTTTTCTTTGGAGACAATAAAAATGCGGTGGTGACTCTGGTTTTATTGACGTTAAGCTTATCCATAGCTATTATGGGCCTCACAAAATACAAAACATACTGTGAGCTAAGCATGACAAACTAGGCTAAAAATAAAATAAAATAATAAGTAGGGTGCCAATAGATTCAGCCTCACAAGACTTTGTTTAGATATAAAAATTACTCACTGAAGTCAAATTATTATTTTTTATTGCTTTACTGATTTCTATCATTTTGTTTTGCAAAGAAATAAATACTTATTTCAAAATTTTCATTTGCTTTAATTTTATTATAAAATAAAACAAATATTACACTAATGAATTTAACACGACTTCACACTGTTGTACATATTTTTTAAAGGAAAAATGTAAAGTTTTATGAATGGGTTTGAATCAATTATATAAGTTTTATGAAAATTTTGCAAAAAAAACATAAAGAAACGGTCCCATAATTAGTTTATATAATTTTTTTAATATTTCCATTTCACCATTTGGCCTTTTAGTAAAATACTTTTTTTTTCTTTCTCTTGCACCAAGTGATCCCTTTGTAAATCTTGAAAAAAAAAACACATTAGTCATCTTTTCCAATGGTCCCTAAGTGTATGTTTGTGATAAAGTTTCTATCATTTATCATTTATGTTAGATTTGAATATATATTTGATTTTATGCAAATCTTTGAGATATTGGATCGAATTCTAGAGTGATCGATGAAGGAGAAGAGCGATCCAAAATGCAGCGGAATTTAAAATGTATCCTTTAGTGATCCTTACGAATGGACATGATCAGTGATAGAATCGTTACCTCTTGTGGCGATTGTAACCTTTGATGCAAATCTACGAAGCGATCACGAACGTTGAACGATGACAACGCCTCTACTCAGTCCACACGAACGGATTTCTTCAATCTCAGTGCTAGCTGCTACGAATGAAGGCTTTGAGTGAGAGAGAGAGAGAGAGAGAGAGAGAGAAATGAAATTTCAACTGCACAAATGCTTCTACACAAGGGTTCTATTTATAGAACCACTTGCGTGGGCTGCAAGCTAAAAAGCCCACTCAAGTGTATGTGGCCCATATCTTATAATATGCCAAAATCACTTAAGCGCGTGGTACCTTACCATATTTCGTATTCTACTTAAGTACACCATACCTTACGATGTTCTACAATTCACTTAAGGGCACCGTACATTACGGTATTCCTTAGTTACTCTATCTCTCATTAATCCTTCCTTTTGTGTGTGACCCTGTAGGTTTTCGCGGCATTGATAATTATATTAAATCATATATTTAACATAATAAAGAGTGAGCGGTATCTAGCAACACATCACTGCTACTCAAGACACGAAAATGTCATGTGATCTGACAAATCCTTTTGTGATAATACCTATGTGTACAATTATCCTTTTGCCCTTATGTCTATATTGAACACAAGGCATAGACCGTGTCATCCTTGTCCAGTTCAATATTGGGCCCATAGACATTTATCCTGTTACACAGGATGGGCAAATTCCATCTAGGTCACTCATGTCCCTCAGAATGATTCGTGGAGTACTCATCAACTGTCTTTATGGTCATCCAGTTACGGACAATGTTTGATCAGCAATAAGGCACTCGACTCTACATCTAGGGTCCATAGTGGTTTCAGGTCGAAGGGTGGTATACACCATTATCACCATGAGAATAACTTATGACACTTTGCATAATATTCTATATAGTATTCTCATAGCGGGTCAATCCAGTATAAATATTACTCTTAATATTCATACCTATGTTTAAGACTTGATAACTCCTTATCCATGATCCATGAGATGTGATCATCAGTCTATATACAGAATAGTCTTAATGCTTTAATGTTATCCCACTTCACAATAAAGCTCGACTACAGATACTTTAAGAATAGTTTCCTTATGTTTAATGTGATCTCATGATTAAGTGACACTTGATACATTAAATGGACTAGCTATTCTAGGGACTTTATTAAACAAATATAATAAAGAAAAAGCCTTTTATTATTAATAAATAATTCGATACAAGTACAAAAAGTATTGGCCTCTAAGGCTTACACCAACAATCTCCCACTAGCACTAGAGCCAATCAGGCACACCCCTAATGCCCATAGATCTAGTATGGCCATCATGCTTCTGCTGCGCAAGAGGCTTTGTTAGTGAGTCAGAAATATTGTCAAGTGTAGGTACTCTGCATATTTTCACATCTCCTCTATCTATTATCTCTCGAATGAGGTGATAACGCCTAAGTATGTGTTTGGATCGTTGGTGAGATCTAGGTTTCTTAGCTTGTGCGATAACACCATTGTTATCACAATAGAGGCCAATGGGATCCACAATGCTAGGAACTGTGCCAAGTTCAATAATGAACTTTTTGATCCAAACAGCTTCCTTTGCTGTACTTGAGGCAGCAATATACTCGGCCTCGGTTGTAGAATCAACAATTGTATCTTGCTTTGAACTTTTCCAACTCACAGCGCCACTGTTTAAGCAAAACACATAACCATATTGCGATCTAAAGTCATCCTTATCTGTCTGGAAGCTAGCATCGGTGTATCCAATTACAGCCAACTCTTCCTGACCTCCATATATCAAGAATGAGTCCTTAGTATTTCTCAAATACTTAAGGATATTCTTGACAGCTACCCAATGAGCATCACCAGGATCAGATTGGTACCTACTCGTTGCACTTAAAGCACACGAGACATCTGGTCGAGTACATAACATGGAATACATGATAGATCCTATTGCAGATGCATATGGAATCTTATTCATGTGATCCCTTTCTTCCTTAGTTGAAGGGGATTGTGTTTTTGATATACACAGGCCATGTTGCATAGGTATGAATCCTTTCTTGGAATCATGCATATTAAAGCGTCTCAGCACTTTGTCTATGTACGTACTCTGACTTAGGCCAAGCAGTTTTTGTGATCTATCTCTACAGATTCTGATTCCTAATATATAGGATGCTTCACCTAGGTCCTTCATAGAAAAGCATTTCCCCAACCAAGACTTTGCTTGTTGCAGGGTAGGGACATCGTTTCCAATGAGTAATATGTCCTTCATAGAAAAGTAATTCACCAACTTATTTGAAATTTTTACCACGAACTTCGGGGTTTTGATCCCTCATTTTTATGTTGGTACGTACGCATAAGTCTGAAGGTCTTGTCAAACACAAAAATATAATCAGTGAATTCTTTTCTCATCCTCACACTCCATTTTATCAAACATCTTTTATACCAAAAACATATGCACACATAAAAAAGGGCTCCATAGGACACTTTGTGTGCTAACACCTTCCCTTTGTGTAACCAACCCTCTTACATGTAATCTCTGGCATTTTATTAGTTTTGATTTGAAAACTTCTTATCTTTGGGTTTTGTTCGTGCTTTTCCCTTTTTCTTTGGAGACAATAAAAGCGCGGTGGCGACTTTGGTTTTATTGACGTTAAGCTTATCCATAGCTTGATGGTCATGAATTTACCGCTACAATTACCGCAATTGAATTTTCACGCACTTTTCAAATTTGAACTTGATTAATCTACCAACAAGAGTTTATACAATCATAATCGCAAAAAAGAGTATCCAAGTGATTAGATCTATCACAAACTCATACAATAAATCACTATAAGTAGATAAAGTCTATCGTCATGGATTTTAGGGAAGTGATAAAGAAACTAAACATGCTAACTATGCAAAAATGTAAAAAGTTAGGGATAAAGAGATTGTACACCAAGTTTATACTGGTTAAACACGTTTGTCATCGCTTTGTGCTTAATCTAGTCTTCAATGGCGTACCACTGAAAATTTATAGGGTCTTCCACTATTTTACAAATTAATATACATAGTTTTTGTTTACAACAGAAAATCTAGACAACACTAAATACTTCAAAGCCAGATAACACTTATTCATACATATGTCAAAATCTGGATTTCATTTCTTTTGTCGCAGAACACTCAAACTACTTAAATCACAAGATCTTCACTTGATCTTGACCCAAATACCTTGCTAGACCCAAAATTCCACTCCAAGATTCCATTTCGCAACAATCTTTACTTGATTATTCTGATTCCTTGTTTGGGCCTTTGTTCTACCCAAGGATATTTGAAACTCCCAACTTTGTTCCGCAACTACCTTTTTTCGATACTACCTATCTTCAATGGAGCACAAAATAATCTTTTCTTATTGGAATTCAGTCATTATAGACTTCCAGGCGCTGACACATAATATCAAAGACGCTTATAAAATTCAAACTAATGGAAGGTAGAAATATTAATAGTCACAAGAACCTATGACTCTAAATAAATGAAGGGAATGAGCACTCCAACGTCATTGACGACTAGAAGACGCATATAGAAGAAGGCGTAGGGAAAATCTTATAGGGAGATCATGTTATCCTATTCTTATATGAAGAAATGCTCTTAAATAACCTCTCTCACATGCCTGTTATAGATAGGTTTAGGCATTTCTTGAAGGAGTTCAAAATCTTCTCAGAGGTGTAGTAAGTTCTAAAGTCTTCCACTCTCAAACAGGAATGTAGGTTAGTCGATGAAAGAGGAGTTGAAAAAGAGAAAGAAGAAGAAAAATGGACAACACCTGATAAAGAAATAAAAGCAAGAACGGAAGCAACAGAGGTAAAAAAGATATGTGGGAAAAGAGCCAAAATGCAAGATGAAGATTGTCTCAATTTGGATATAGATTTTCAACTACAAGATCCTCAACAAAAGAATAGTCCTACACCTAGCAATAAGGATGATAAAATAGGAGAAATAAATGAAGTATTGGATAAGATTTATTCCTTGTTCGATACTATCAAACTGAAGAAAATATGGAAGAAAAACCTTCAATTCCTGAAAGTGATGGAATTCCTACCAAACAAAAGAAAGAAGAAGGGTGATTTGTTTTCTGTGTCATATATGCCGGCCTAACATAAAAATCGAAAGGTCAAGCTTAGGACCTTAAAAAATCTCTATTGGGAGGCAACCCATCAGATAAGTTTTTATTTTATTTGTAAAATTTAAATTTAAGTTTATTTCAATTTATTGTTTTTGTTTTGTAGCATGTCACATTTAGGAGCAGTGGGACAAAGGTTTGAGAAAGGGATTGAAAGAATAAAGGGAGACTAAAAGCTCTCTCTAATCCTATTAGTTTTTTCTAATCTCTTTGTACTTTCTAGTGTTGTTGTTGTTATTTCAAGGAATAGGTCCAAAGTGAAGTCACTCCTCTTGAGCATCATCATCAATCAGACGAGGGCATATGGACCAAACAAAACCAAGACTTCAACAATACTATGCAAGACATGCAAGAATTTTTCCACTCCAATGACATGTTAATTTGGAGTTTTTTGAATTTGTATTAATTTTTGTGATTCCCTTTTAAGTCCAACAAGTCAATCTCTCAATTTAATATAGAGTATTAGCTACAATACTTAGTTCTCCTTTGTACCAATAAATATATATTTGTCTTTAATAAACAAGTTTGTTACTACTGTTGCTTTCAGATTTACAAAATTGAAATTTTAGCAGAGAACAAATGAACCATAAGTATCATAAAAAAAGGTGATCATCAGGGAAGTTCCTTGAAGATTGAGAGTTGAGGAAGAAAGGAACAACCAACTATCTTGTACTCAATATCCAGATACCTCAACTAGTAAGGTTCGAGCCAAATATTCCATTGTTTACTTTTTCTTCTTATGAGAGTATCCGTACAATTGCTATTTTCTAGAATTTTCATTATTTCTGATTTAATCTATTGGTTTGATAAATACACACTTAGACATTTGTTTGTGGTAAACTCTGAGCCTTTTCAAAATAACCCGTATATCATGTTTATATCCTTTGCTAACCTCTTTGAGCCTAAGTCATTTCTTTCGGTGACATAGCCGCAATAATGAGCCAATTGACTTGAAAGATTAAATCTTTTCACCCTTTCTTTGGAGTTAGGTAGAAAATTTAGTTCCTCGGTCATATGCAAAAGAATAAGTTTAAGGTTGCTATTGAAAGTGAGCAAAGTTTAAGTTTGAGGTTGGTGTACTAGATATTTTTGTCAAAAATTCAAAAATAAAAATGAGAAAAATCAAGAAGTCAAGCAACTTCTTCAGAAAAATGAGAAAAACAATGTTTAGGATCATAAAATATTAATCTCTAGTACTGGAGTAATTAAGCAAGAGTTGATATGAAAAGAAATATAATAAAATAAGGAAAACTAGGTACCTAACTCCAAAAGTTTAAGCCTTCTATCCCAAATTATCACACCCTAACATAAACCCCATTACAACCTTGAAAGACATCCAAAAATGCGTGTTAGATGACTTTGATTGATTTTAGGCATAATTAGTCCACAGGTCCCATAAGTTAATTTTAAGTTCCGCTTTAGCCCCTTAATAAAAATTCTTATAGTTTGGTCCGGTAGTATTAGTTTTGTTAGCAATGTTGGCCCCTTCCGTTAGTTTAGTTGTGAAAATGTTAGTTTTTGCCAATGTGGCGTACCAACTGTGTAATGACTCATCCAAATTATTTTAAAAAGACATTACTTAAGGTTGTTTGCGTTAGAGTCTAGGTTATTTTGAACATTCTTGTGTTTATTGTCTTCCTCAATCCCATAGTGTAAAAATCAAACCTCCTCTTGTGTTTACTTTCTTCCTCAATCCCATAGTGTAAAAAAAAACCCTCTGGTGTTTATCTTCTTCCTCAATCCGTTTCTAGGATTTTAAACTTCATCTTCTCCAATGTCAAAGTTGTCAAGCAGTGCTTCTATCGGAACAATTGGGTCGGTCCGTCCGTAGAAGCAAAAGGAGGGAGTGTTTTTGCAAAGAAGAAAGTGTCATTTGTACTTTGGGTGACACGAACTGTATAAGTATTGGGAAAAAATATGGGGTGATAGAAATTACAGGAATCATATGCATAAGGGATGCAATTATTTCAAATGGTTAGATGACGACATTATTGATGAAAGGGATCTGAAGATTCAAAGGCAAAAGAAGAAAGTGTATAAATTGAAGAATGAAATTAGTCAGGCTAGAGGATTATTGAAAGTGTCCATTATGGTTGAAATATTGAGCTTAGTGTTGAATGTTGTATTTGTAACAATGTATTTTTAGGTTTGGATTTTATCAATCTATGAAATCACTGTCTTTTATGTGTATCTGTCATGAAATGTATCTCTGTTAATGAGTTTATGAATGGAATGAAATTGTCATGATGTTATTAGTGAAATGTTATTTTTGTTTCCAATGAACATTTTAGAAGAAATGTAATTTTGTGTAATGAGTTTATGAATTAAATGAATTTTTCATTATGTTATTAGCGACAATGTTGACATAACCATAATTTTGTTGATAGAACATAAGGTTGCATTATAAGTCATTACAAATGAACACGTCAGAGCATATCAGAACATAACCATAAGTGATAACAATGTTAACAGATACATAAATTTGTAATTTTGTTTCCAATGAACACCTATGTGAGCCATATAACCATAATTCATAACCAAAGGTTGCTTTATAAATCATAACAAAAATTTGCATTAGAAGTCATTACAAAAGTGGCATTATAAGGCATAAGTCAGAAACTACAAAGTAGGCATTGTTAACCATATGTTACAAAACACAACCAATAAACGCGGCATTACAAGACATAAGTCATAAACAACAAAATAGGCATTGTAAGCCATATGTTACATAACAGAACCAACAAAAATGATTAAGAACAAAGCATAAGTATTAGGGTTGGCTAAAAAAAGTTTTATGCCTTTTTGAAATCTCCTTTTCTTTTTGGGTGGTTATTGAGTTGAACCTCCAGTTGGTCTTGGCTGACTTGAAGCAGCAAGCAGTGATGGCTGACTTGAAGCAGCATGTGGTGATGGCTAACTCAAAGCAGCATTTGGAGTAAAGTGAGTAGTGGTAGCAGCAGTTGGAGTAGGCTGAGTAGCAACAACAGTTGGGGTAGGCTGAGTAGCAGCAGTTGGGCTAGGCTCAATAGCAGCAGCAGTTGGGGTAGGCTAAGTTAAAGTTGTAGGCAACTTTCATGTGGTCTTGTTGTGACCATCCTTATGGAATCGACTGCATTTGATACCAAACTTTTCTCGTTTGAGTTGTGACTCATTTTTCACTTGTTCTCTAACCTCCTTATTCCTTTTCTTCTTGGGTCTACCAGGTTTCCTTTTTATGGGGAATGGTTGCAGGTCAATAACATTTGTTTTTGTCCAAAGAGATTCCTCATTGACTGGATAAATTACTGGTGCATAGCAAGCCTCATAGCATTCCTTTTTGTAATATTCAGGCACAAAATCATCAACTTGTAAATGCTGATCTTTCATACATGAAATTGCATGACAACATGGCAACCCTGTCAGCATCCACCGTCTACATGAACATTCATGCTTTGATAAATTAACAATAAACTTTTCTCCATTGAATGATATATGCCTAACCTCATAGTCAAATTCACCTACACGCATATTACAAATGCAGAAAACAATTATGAATTCAAAGTTATATCAAGTCAATTGTTAATGTCTCAAACAAATATGAAGCATTACCTAACAATCTAATTGTTTGTTCTTTGTTATTCCTTTTCCAGGTTCTTTCTTATATTTGGTAGAATGTTATCATCAAGTTTGGCAATCTTTTGTCTCTTAGACTCCCACATTTGTATCAGGTACACTCTTATCTCTTCAATCATAGTCACAATAGGCTTGGCTCTTGCTGCTATAAATACTGAGTTGAATGCCTCTGACATGTTGTTCACCATAGTATCACACCTTGGACTAGTTCTAAACCTTGATTTGCTCCAGAACCTCGGTGGAATCTTTCACAGGTGCTTGAATGCCTCTTCATTAACACTTTTCATTTCACACATTATTTTTCCCAAGCATTTGCATGACTGGCAGTTACATTATTTCACATCAGTTCCTTTAATTTAACACCTGGAAACTTCTTCCTGAAATTGTTATATAAGTGCCTAACAAGAATATCACATATCAAAGGTATCCACATCAGTACCTAACAAGAATAAATCATGTCTCAAAGGTATCCACATCAAATATGACTTAACAATAATGAATACCTAACACAAAACCTTTGGTCAACCTCTGGTAGCAACTCATCAAGTGCAAGCAACAAACCTTGTATTACAGTCATGAATATGTAAGCAATTATTAAAATAAATCAGTCAGAATATGTAATCCATAATTAAAACAGATCATATGTCAATACCTTTTGTTGATCACTTATAAATATATAAGTCTTGCATAATCTGACACCTCCCAAATCAGATGTCAATAGCTCCAAAAACCAACATCCAAGGTGTCATCTTCCAATTTGTCTTTTTCTACACCATTGAGTCCTACACTATTTTCTAGAGACAATATTTGTTCTTCCCCATAAACTGGATGCATGATATATAAATATATATATATATATATATATATATATATATATATATATATATATATATATATATATATATATATATATATATATATATATATATATATTCCCATTGATCAGTGCAATCATTTTCATTCTATTCGTTCCTGCATCATCTTTCAACAACACTAGCTCATTATCATCCATAACATCATAATATCACAAACTCTCCACTTTTGACTACCCTAAATTCTTTGACCCACCCAACACCTAAAATAACTCCAGAAAAGAAATCAATGTCAACTTGCCAAACCCCCTCTAATCCGGTTTAACCTAATATGTCAAACTCATCAAACACACCCTCATGATGGATAACACACTCAAACCTATCACTCATGACCTAATAATGCAGAAGAAAATGTAGAAATGAGTCTTTGAAGTAGGAGAAAATGTTAAAGGTTTGCTTTTTAAAATAGTAAGCACATAAACATACCTTAGACTGAAAATGAACAAAGGTGAAAATTGATGAGTTGCGTCTTCGATTTCTTCTTCTTCGCAACAACTAGGGTTTCAGACAACTTCTTCTTCTTCTTCTTCTTCTTCTTCTTTGCAACAACTAGGATTTCAGACAATGTGAAGTATGAACTAGTATTCAGACATTATGTTTCTAAAAGTATGAACTAATTGAAACAACAGTAACAACATGCATATTAATAATTGAAACAACAATAACAATATGTCATGTCACGAATTCATTATGCGACGTTGGCGTTTTTTAATGTTTTTCCACTATAATTTAACAGAAGGGACATATAAGTCTAACGGAGGTGTCTTAAAGGACTATATTGTAACGTTTTTGAATTGAGGGGTTAAATAAAAACCATAAATTAACTTGAGGGACTAAAAGATAAATTAAGCCTTGATTTTATTAAAATTTTTACAAACTTATAGTAAAATACTTTTGAATGTTGATTGTGTAATTAATTTATTTTTAAAAATAATATTCACGTATAAAAGCTTTTTATTTATAAAAAAAGTGATGATAATTATTACAAATTCTAATGATGTCGTTCAATCTAATAATATTAAATTTTATATGTTGAATTAAAATTTATGAAAATATTTATTTGGTTAGATGTAAAAATAGATTGTTGGTTTAAAAAAAATACACCTAAAGATACGAAATAGGAGTAATTGACACTTGTACAATGAATCTCTAAATTAAATTAGAAGCACATCTAATACTATGAATCTAACTAATTATTTATTTATTTTTAACTTATAAATAAATTGTATGACTTTGAGAAATTGATTTAAAATTCAAGTATTAATTTTTTTTTTAATATTCAATAAAAAATACTTAAGTTATAAGACTTTCATTTTCTAATTGGGATTGCAACTAACTTTTCCTATTCCATCTCTAAATTTGTTGGACTCATTTGATTGATCCATATAATATTGTGATTATCATCACCAACCAAAATCAAACGGTGTAGAGTCCTACTAAAATCTATAACCTAAATACCCTACTCTTTGAACTATTGCCTCTTCTCTACCTTCCCTATATATTCTCTTCATCTTCATGTTATTTTTTGTGTTTTACATCTCTTTCATTTTATCAAACCATGACTTATAGCTTTTCAAACCCTATGGGAAACTCTTCCTTTATTTTCATCAACAAGTCAAAAAAATACATAGAACTTGTTTTTCTATAACTTCATCTTTCCTCTCTCTCAAACCTTGTGTATTATTTTTTTAATCTCTTTGTGTTGTTCCTTTTTGGTGAAACAAAAATGGGTCTTGTTGAAAAGAGTCCAAAGAGTTTTCATCTTCATCGACAACAAGTTCAAAAGCAAGAGTTCAAAGGTGTTCCAAAAGGGTTCATGGCGATAAAAGTAGGTCAAGGTGAAGATCAACAAAGGTTTGTTGTTCCTGTTATGTACTTCAATCATCCTCTTTTCATTCAACTATTGAAAGAGGCAGAAGAAGAATATGGATTTGATCAAAAAGGAACTATCACTATTCCTTGTCATGTTGAAGAGTTTAGAAACGTTCGTGGCTTGATTGATAGAAGCAAAAATCTTCATCAACATGTTGGTTGTTTTGGCTTATGATTTATGATCTATCATAAACCACAAAATTTGAAGAGTAAAAACAAGTTTATCTTCACCCTAAAGTCATGTAAATTTCTAGTTTTTTTTTATTATATCTTTTTTATATTTTGAGTTCTTTTTTGTTAATTATATTAAGTACTATAGACCTTAGCTTTTTTTGTGTTGAAGATCTTAGAATGTTGGTTTTTCAATTGTAGTTACTTTTGGTTTTAATTTGATAGGAAATTTAATGGAAAGTAGTGAGGTTTTTCTAGTTTTTGCTTGAAATTTTGTTTCTTCTTTCACGCGTGAGAATAATTGGTACAACACTCTTTTGGAAAAGATAAGATAATTGAAAAGAAAGAATGGACTATAAGTAGGGCTACATTTTTGTGTGGTTTCCTTTATGATGAGTGATTGAAATTGTCATTATCAAATTGGTGTATCACATTAAAGTAGGGTTAGCCATTAACCGATGGATTAGAATTAGGGTTACATCCATAATTATTATGGATACTCAAATTCAGCCAAAACAATGCCTCTTAAATTTGTTTTTTTAAGGGTGAAATTTGTTTGAGAAAAAAAATCTAAGCGAGTGAGATTTGATTCGAAAAAACATATTAAAGATGTTGATATTAAAAAATTATTGAATTTTCTTATTTTGTATTGTGTGCGATTAGCGCATGATAGACCGACGTACCTTTCCTCTTTATACGTGCTCTATAAAAAAAGGTAGGGCATGATAAATATAGTTGAGAGCGTTATTCTAAATCCTTAATTCATTTTGTAAAAGAATGAGGATTGGACGAACATGCAAGTTTTCCATCTCTAAAGGCTAAAATTTACTAAAATTCTTGTTAATACATGTCCACACTAATAAACGGATCGAGACAAATATATTAGAAGGTGTGAATCTAAAATCTTGTTACGTCTTAAAAAAATGCGGATAAAAAATGTATGCTTGATGAGTCTGATCCGTTTTGTCACCCCTGGTGCTGCTATTGATGTTGGGTCATGAGGAAGAGAAACGACATTGGATCAACGATAACACACAAGTGAGAGAGACACCATATATTTTTAATCAAAACCTTAAGGGATTGGATAAATGGGTCTTGTCACTTATAAATTGCTCAACCTCCACTTTTCAAAGCAATGTGCAACTTTTCTGTTTCAATCCGCTCTGTAAAAAAAATGGCAGGATAAGACGAGTATAGTTAAGAGCGCGAATCTAAAATCTTAACCAACCTCGTGAAAATAAATGAGGATATAACGAGCATGCTCTTGCATTCATAAAGGCTAAAATTTACCAAAATTCTTGTTAATACCCGCGTCCGCAAATAAACGGGATGAGACAGATAATTAGAGCATGTGAGTCTAAAACCTTGTTATGTCCTATAAAAGACCGGACAAAACAATCATGTTTGATTGGACCGACCCGTTTTGCCATCCTTGATGCCGCTATTGTTGATGGGTACTGAGAATGAGTATCAACATTGGGTCAAGAGAATAACACAAGTGAGAGAGACGCCACATATTCAGTCAAAATCTTAAGGAATTTGGTATATGGATCCCCTCACTTATAAAATGATAAACCTCTACTTTTCCAAGTAATGTGAAACTTTTGCGTTTAGACCCGCTTTGCAGGAAAAAAAATAGGGCGTGGCAAGACAAGCATAGTTGAGAGTGCGGACCTAAAACCTATACCCGCTCCGTGAAAAAAAATAAGGATACGAAGACATGCAAGTCTTGCATTCATAAAGGCTAAATTTTACCAAAATTATTGTTAGTAATTATGCCCGCAAATAAACTGAACGATGCAGATATATTAGAGGGGGAGAGACTAAAACCTTTTTTTGTCTTGAAAAAAACGAGTAAAACGGGCATGCATGATGGACCTAACCCGTTTTGTCACCCCTGATGTCACTATTGCTGATGGACCATGAGGAGGAGCATCAACATTGGTTAAGAGAAACACACAAATAAGAGCGAGACACCACATATTTAATTAAAATCTTAAGTCTATGTTTGAATCGATGAAATGGACGAAATTTAGCAAAATGAAATATGATGGAATGAAGTGGAACGAAGCAGAATGAAACATAGATTCCATTTTATTGTTTGTGCATTTTTTATAATTTGACGAAACGAGACATGATAAATTAGTTCATCAAATGAGATGGAATGCAAATTGAAGGTTTGGATGGAATAGGATGAGATGGATTCCTTCGAGAGGAAGTTCTTTCATCCACACACACTTGTACTTCTGTTGACACACTTAGCACGTCACAAACACTTCAACGAGACATACCTTCTGACCACCATCATATTGTGAAGACTTTCGATACAAGGAGTTGGTCTCTTACTCCAACCATCAACTTTGATACCACTGATGGGTCACAAGGAGGAACATCCACGGTAGGTCAAAACATCCCATATTCATATAAAATTTTAAGACCTTAAGTATATAAACTCTGTAATTTATAAAGTGTTCCATCTCTTCTTTCCAAACAACGTATAACTTAAAACTCATTCTTATATCTCAATAATTGTGGCCGTGAAAAATAAGGTTGGGAGAAGTGAAAATTTAAGAATAGAAATGAATTCAAATATTAATTATTGATTATTTAAGATATTTTTTCACAATTTTATCTATCTCATAAATTTATCATCTCTTGTTTTTATATTTTTCTTCCATTTTCTCTCTTGTGCCCTACCTGATTAAATAATAATAGTTTTAGAGTGAAGACACTGCTGCAAGAGATTAGGGTCCATATAATTAAGGTCAAATATGATCGACATTGTGATTAAAGCGATTATTAATTAAAGTCAAGCACTAACTTAAACCAAATGCCACGCCTTTGCTTTTGTTTCTTTGTTGCTTTTTTACCCTTTAATGATGTTCAAAATAAAATATTACACTTTTTTTCCTCCTCTTTTCAAGATTTTGTTTTCTAACATGGTGTAAGTACTTAGTTTAAAATATTTAATTATATAGTTTAATAATATCATATGAACATATATCTTAATTTAATTATATTTAAAATAGTTAATGAAATGTTATGAGTTCAAATATATGACTTTTAATTTATTAGAACAACATATATATATATATATATATATATATATATATATATATATATATATATATATATATATATATATATATATATATATATATATATATATATATATATATATATATATATATATATATATATATATATATATATATATATATATATATATATATATATATATATTTGTTTCGAAAAAAGAAAAACTTAGCTTGTGAATTTGGCTTGTGATCATACATGTTACATTTATGATGAAACACATGGACCATAAAGGAGGAAAATGAGATTTTGCATGTAGAATAAATGTAAGACAAAGACAATAAATAGGGTATGTGGACCATTTCTGGTTCTGAAAATAATATTTTTAACTATATCAATGGGGTCTCTTAGGAATGAGTGAGAGGCAGAATCTTGAGTGTTGTGAATTTGAATTTAAGTAGAGAATAGAGTTGTGTGCATTAATTGGTTAGGTGATGTGAAAAAGACAAATAACCTAAAGATTACATTGATGCATGACTTCCACGTTTGGTGAGGGGCATGGTGTTGTGAATCAAAGGGTGTACACATTTAATTCAATTTGAAGAATAGTAACCTCGACCTCTTTGTTTGTTTCTACTCTTTGGTGGTTGAAAATTGAACCAAAAGGTCCAAATAGGGAGCCCTATTTGAAGTTTGGACCTCTTCGAGTTGAATTTAATTCATCTGATGTTAAGGTTAGGGAATAGGGAATATCAACATATCTTTACCACCATAACAATAATATACTATAGTACTATAATACTACTCCTCTCTTCAAAATAATTAATTTATTGGTAAAAGAAAAAAAAGAAAAATAGGAGTGAGGACTATCATATGCCTATTTGAAAGACCTTTTAAGAGTCCATGAAGCAAGCAATAAAGAATCATCTACTTATGGTAAGGAGACATTCATTGTGAAGACTCTTCTTAAAAAATATTAAAATCTCTTTTAAAACATGTATGATAAAAACAAAGGATAATATATAATTGAAATAAAAAGACATAATCAACATAAAGATTTATATTAATTTATTATTAATTTGATAGCTACTAGTTTAATCCTTTTTGAAAGGATGAAATATGATATAACGGAGTGAAATAGAATGGTGAATAATGAGGTTTTATTGTTTGAATTTGTAAATAATCTATGAAATTGAACATAATATAATCCATTCAATCTCACTCTATCAAATCTTCCATTTTCTGTTTCATTCGATTTAAGGGTATGTAATAAAATGCGATATTTTAAATAAAATAATCAAACAATAGAATGATATCTATATTTCATTCTGATGTACCATTCAATTATGTTAAATTCCATTATGCTCCGCTCCGTTATATTTCATCAATCCAAACATAAACTAAAAATTACACTAAAAAAATACCAGAGTAATATACTCTAGTTTCTCAAAATTAGTATTTCATACTATCTAACATTTCCCTTATACAACTTCTACCGGAATAAATTATAATTTTTCATTATAAAATTACAAGATAACTCTTTTATCTTGTAGTTTTATAAAATAAAATAAAAAATCTTGTCTATATTAGCTCTGCTATACATAGCCGATTCCAAGCCTGGATAAAAGGAAATGATGTGTTAGGCAGTCGACAAATGACATGGATCAACTACGAAATAATATGAATGTTAGGCCGTTGTCCGTAAGCTATGCACTATATGGTTAAAGTATAATGTCAAAAGAGAAAGGATCATTGCATCGCCGCCTGGATGTAGTAAAAAATAAGCAAGGATTTTCATATTTTTGTGAACGAGTGTGGGTAAATAAGTTAATCCATGAAAGTAAACTACTACGAAAAACTCGTTTTACCTCGGTTGGAAAGGGAGTTTTATCTCGATTTCATAAGAGAGGTAACGAACAACGTCATGAAAACTTGCGACTTTATCCTCTGGTAAAGTTCCACCGAGGGAAAAAGTGGAACTAGTAATGGGTTTTGATCCCTAACAATAATATTTTTTGCATTTTCAAATCGCGCCCATTTTCCCCTCTATTGGAATTAATACCCGATGGGTAAAATCCTGTTTACATGATTTTAGTTTTAAATTATTGTTTTCGTTTTAATCTGGAAAGTATTAAATTTGTTCACAAGTTCTAAATCTTCATCATTATCAACAACAAGAACAATAACAAAATAAAATCAATAGAATCCTTAAACATTAATCTCAACAACAACAACAACAACTGCAACAACAAAATCAATAGAATCGTTAAACATTAAGTCTCAACAACAAGAACAACAATAAATAAACAAAATTAATAGAACTGTTAAACATTAAATATCAACAGCAACATCAACAAAAAATATTAAACATGATACAACAACAATTAACATTAGTAAGTTACATTCATGTTTTTCTAACTAACGTTAAACATTTTTAACAAGGAATTACTAGAGAAGAGATTACATTAAGGAATCAACCTTGAAACATTTTCCTGCTCTTGCAATCCATCCCAGAGAATGATGTTGTACTTCATGCAACTGCTTTTATTATCATTGTTTTTATTATGTTAAGTTTATATTTCAACATTTTGCATCCAAGATGGATAGTTGTGACATTCACGTTCTGATTGGCTAGTGAGAGTTTCAGGCGAATCACGAATGTTTCATGAAGATTGATGAGTTGACAATGTCTTGACCATTGTTACTTTATAAATGGATGATAAAGATTCGTTACTTAATGTTTTAATCAAATCGGACAAATATTTCCACATCGGTTGCTAGCTCAACCAAGGTAATAGGTCATAAATAAAAATAAAAATAAAATAAAATACATTAATTTTCCCCTTAGTTTCCAACTCAATCAATATCATAGGTCATAAAAAAAATTTTAAAAAATTTAAAAGGTGCTAAAATATAGTTGTTGGGATTTGAAGGCGTGTCCTCTAAATACTTTACCCCTTAGTTTCCAGTTCAACTGAGGTAATAGATAATAATAAAAATTTAAAAAATAAAAGATGCTAAAATACAGTTGCTGGGATTCAAAGGCGTGTCCCTTGAATATTTTTCCCCTCAGTTTCCAGCTCAAGCGAAGGAATAAGTGGTATTTCAAAAAAATAGATAAAATGTGACGCGTCTATGATATACACCTCAATTTTTTGTTGGCTGAGGTGAATGCTTAGTCATAGAATGTATTATTTGTAATAGTGGTAGAATTTGTTTTGGATCATAGAATAAAGACATGCTTACTGAAAAATCTATGGAAATAATGGACACTATAATTATGAGGAAGATCAATTTTATGAGCCTACAAGAAATTAAGTGGACATGTGAAAAAGCGAAAGAATTAGACAACTCGAGAATTAAGATTTGATACACCCGAAAAGTTAGATTGAGAAATAGGATGGAGATTATTTTGAACAAAGAGTGAAAGAAGGATATTGTGGATGTGAAAAAGAGTAAGAGCTTGAATCATACCCTTGAACTTTGTAGTGGAACACACCCTAGGTTGGCTTAGAAGTTGGCTTAGAAGAACACATTAAGGTAAAATTTTGGGAGAATTTAGACGGCTTACTTCAAGATATATCCCAAGGAGAGGTGTTTTTTTAGGAGGGGATATAACGGGACATGTAGGGAGCGCAGAAAGAGACTTTTAGGACGTCCATGAGGGGTATGGTCTAGGGAAGGTGAATATGGAGGGTAAAGCCATCTTGGATTTTTTTATCAGTTTTGGATCTTACTATATTAAATATAACATCCCGGATTCAATTAAATCATTTAATTGAATTTAGTTTTGTTCTATTTGATCATTTAAATTAAGTTATATATTTTTAGTTGGATAATTTGTGAACTTATGCGTTTTTGTATGTATTGGAGAGAGTTTATGGAATGGTAGAAATTAATTGAATTAATTTTAATTAATTTGAGAGGAATGATTAAAAATAATGTTATTGGGAGAAAAATTATATTTAAAATAAAAATAGAGGAATAATGGAAATTGGTGGGAAAATTGAGTTATTAAGATTAAAAAGTAAAATAAAAGAAATTAGAGTTAGTAAGATGAGTATGGACAAGATAGGGATTATGGGAGTAAGTTGAAGCTAATAAGAGGATAACCTAATTAATGGGGAATTCAGTTTTGATTTAAATAGAAAAGTGAGAGTTAGAATCTTTCACAATATGTATTATTTTGGAACAAGAGAAAAGAGACAAGAGAGGCAACCTGGAGTTTGAGGAAGAGAGAGATGTAACAATTGTTGTAGAGTTTGCTTTGTTAGAAATCAGGTAAGGGGGATATTACTCTACTATGAGTGTATATTGTGTGAAGGGTAGAGAGGATTCCTCACCATTTTCTAGGTTTTTCTTTTAATTTCACCATTGTTTACGTGTACATGTGTTCTTGAAGAAAATTGTGTAAATTATATGTCCAATTATTGTGATTCATGATTTGATATGTGTGTTATGAAATTGATACATGTGTTCATGATACAATTCTACTTTTCTATCATCACCATAGACTCCACCTTATATCAGAACTAGAGATGGCAATGAGCAGAGTTAGGGCAGCGTACTATAGTACCCGTCCCCAAAGTTGCAGTTTCAAAAAATCCTCGTACCCGAACCCATACCCACGCGGACACCAACGTTTGTACTCGTACGCGTACCATATGGGTACCTAACTGCCCATACCCATACTCATACCCATTCACCCGTATTTCTAATAAAAAATAATTGATCAATTATAATTTATCATGTCATTTTAATTTTTGAACAACATTTAAAAAAAATTGAGGATGTTATTGTTGAGATAAAAAATAAACTTTTATATTAAAATGCGTAGAAATTTAATAGTAATGTATTTAATAAAATAGATTAACATGTGTATATAATAATAAGAATAAAAATAAACAAATATATATAGTACGGGTATGGGGCGGGTTGGGTACTAAGGTACCCGCACCTGCATCCATACCATTTATTTTAGTGGATAATTGCGTGTGCCCGTGCCCATATCCATTTTACGAGTTTTTACATACCCGTTGTGGGTAATTTTTGTAGGTACTCACTGAGGATGGGTACAATTTCCATCCCTAATCAGGACTCTACTCAGAGACCCATTTATGTATCTTAGGATCCACTCTAATGCTTGTCAATACGCCTTCCTAGGAATTTTCGTATATCTGCTTACAAGGCTCACTTAATATGCTATGTCTGACCTCATATAAACTATAACATACATCAAAGAACCTATTACACTAGCATATGGAATTCTATTCATATAGGCTCTTTCGACTTTAGTACTAGGACTTTGACTCATACTAAGCTTGAACTGAGGATTAGTCGGTGTTACAACAAGCTTTGAATTTGACATACCAAATTTGTCGTGAATCTTCTTCAGGTATGTGTCTTGAGATAAGCATAATATCAACTTTCTTTATCTCTCTAGAGGCCAATCCCAAGAATCTTGAAGGCAACTCCCATATCCTTCATATAGAACTCCTTATCAAGTTCGGCCTTCACTTGCATAACATCCTCGACACTGTTGCTTTCTATGAGGATGTCATCCACAAAAAGCAACAAAATAACAAGTGAACTTCCATTTCAAAATATGAGGTAAACACAATGGTCGAACTGACCCCTAGTGAAATCTATGTGTGCCATGAACTTGTCGAATCTCCTATTCTAATGTCGAGGAGATTGTTTCAGGCCATATAATGACCTATTCAACTTGCACACATAATCTTCCTTTCCTCTTTTTGCATACCTCTCAAGTTTCCTTATTAGGATGATTTCATCTAGATCACCATACATGAAAAATATCTTAACATCCATTTGTTCCAACTCTAGTTCGAATGTCGCCACCATAGAAAGAAACATTCAAATGAATCTATGTTTTACAACAGGTTTGAGCACATCATTAAAGTCGGTACCTTATTTGTGAGTGAACCCCCTAGCAACCAACCTTACCTTAAATCGTTTCGACATCACTCATTTGATTCCTTCCTTAAACTTGAAGATCCACCTACATCTGACTAACCTTACCCTGCAGGTTTCTTGATCAAATCCCAAATGTTATTATCATGAAGAGATTTCAACTCATCATCCATGATTTAAGCCATTTAGTCTTGTTTCTGAAGGAGAATAGCGATCCAAAAAGCAACGGAAATTAAAAATTTTCTCCTTTAGTGATCCTTACGAATGGGCATGATCAGTGATAGAATTGTTACCTCTTATGGCGATTGAAACCTTTGCTACATATCTAAGGAGTGATCACGAACGTTGAATGACGACAACGCCTCTACTCAGTCCACACATGCAGATTCCTTCAATCTCAGTGCTAGCTTCTACGAATGAAGGCTTTGAGTGTGAGAGAGAGAGAAACGAAATTTCAACTGCGCAAATGCTTCTGCACAAGGGTTCTAATTATAGAACCACTTGTGTGGGTTGTAAGCTAAAAAGCCCACTTAAGTGTATGTGGCCCATATCTTATGATATACCAAAATCCCTTAAGCGCATGGTACCTTACCATATTTCGTATTCTACTTAAGTGCACCGTACCTTACGGTGTTCCTTATTTACTCCATCTCTCATCAATCCGTCCTTTTGTGTGTGACCCTATAGGTTTTCGCGACATTGGCAATTATATTAAATCACGTATTTAACATAATAAACAATGAGCGGTATCTAGAAACACATCACTGCTACCCAAGACACGAAAATGTCATATGATATGACAAATCCTTTTGTGATAATACTTATGTGTACAATTACCCTTTTTCCCCTATGTCTATATTGAACACAAGGCAAAGACCGTGTCATCCTTGTCCAATTCAATATTGGGCCCTTAGACATTTATCTTGTTACGCAGGATGGGAAAATTCCATCTAGGTCACTCATGTCCCTCAACATGTTTCGTGGAGTACCCATCAATTGTCTTTATGGTCATCCAGTTACGGACAACGTTTGATCAGCAACAAGACACTCGACTATACATCTAGGGTCCATAGTGGTTTCAGGTTGAAGGGTGATATACACCACTATCACCATGAGAATAACTTATGACACTTTGCATAACATTCTATATAGTATTCTCATAACGGGTCAATCTCGTATAAATGTTACTCTTAATATTCATACCTATGTTTAAGACTTGATAACTCCTTATCCATGATCCATGAGATGTGATCATCAGTCTATATACATAATAGTCTTAATGCTTTAATGTTATCTCACTTTACAACAAAGCTCGACTACGGATACTTTAAGAATAACGTCCTTATGTTTAATGGGATCTCATGATTAAGTCACACTTAATACATTAAACGGACTAGGTATTCTAGGGACTTTATTAAACAAACATAATAAATAAAAAGCCTTTTATTATTAATAAATAATTCGATACAAGTACTAAAAGTATTAACCTCTAGGGCTTACACCCACAATCTCCCACTAACACTAGAGCCAATCAAGCATACCACTAACGCCCATAGATCTAGTATGGCCATCATGCTTTTGTTGCGTAAGAGGCTTTGTTAGCGGGTCAACAATATTGTCAAGTGTAGGTACTCTGCATATTTTCACATCTCCTCTATCTATTATCTCTCGAATGAGGTGATAACGTCTAAGTATGTGTTTGGATCATTGGTGAGATCTAGGCTCTTTAGCTTGTGCGATAGCACCATTGTTATCACAATAGAGATCAATGGGATCCACAATGCTAGGAACTATGCCAAATTCACTAATGAACTTTTTGATCTAAACAAATTCCTTTGTTGCACTTGAGGCAGTAATATACTCGGCCTTGGTTGTAGAATCACAACCCCACCGTTTAAGCAAAACACATAACCAGATTGCAATCTAAAGTCATCCTTATCTGTCTGGAAGCTGGCATCGGTGTATCCAATTACAACAAGCTCTTCTTGACCTCTATATATCAAGAATGAGTCCTTAGTCCTTCTCAAATACTTAAGGATATTCTTGACAGCAACCCAATGAGCATCACCGGGATCAGATTGGTATTTACTCATTGCACTTAAAGCATACGAGACATCTGGTCAAGTACATAACATGGCATACATGATAGATCCTATTGCAGATGCATATGGAATCTTATTCATGCGATCCATTTCTTCCTTAGTTGAAGGGGATTGTGTTTTTGATAGACACATGCCATGTTGCATAGGTATGAATCCTTTCTTGGAATCATGCATATTAAAGCGTCTCAACACTTTGTCTATGTATGTACTCTGACTTAGGCCAAGCAGTTTTTGTGGTCTATCTCTATAGATCCTAATTCCTAATATATAGGCTGCTTTACCTAGGTCCTTCATAGAAAAGCATTTCCCCAACCAAGACTTTACTTGTTGTAGGGTAGGGACATCGTTTCCAATGAGTAATATGTCATCTACATATAATACTAGGAAGACGATCATGCTCCCACTAACCTTCTTGTAGACACAAGGCTCATCTTCATTCTTAATGAATCCATATTGTTTTACTGTTTCATCAAAACGAAGATTCCAGCTTCTGGAAGCTTGCTTCAATCCATAAATTGATCTTTGTAACTTACATATCTTTTGGGCTTCTTCTGGTATGTCAAATCCTTCAGGTTGTGTAATGTACACATCCTTAAGAAGAATCCCATTAAGGAAAGAAGTTTTGACATCCATCTGCCATATTTCATAATCATGATATGCAACGATAACAAGTAAAATCCGAACAGATTTAAGCATTGCAACTGGTGAAAAGGTTTCATCATAGTCAACCCCATGAATTTGTTTATATCCTTTTGCAACCAGTCTTGCCTTATAGGTATGTACCTTACCATCCATGTCAGTCTTCTTTTTGAAGACCCACTTGCATCCTATAGGGTTAACTCCTGCAGGAGGCTCTACCAAGGTCCAAACATGGTTTGTGTACATGGAATCCATTTCAGATTTCATGGCTTCTAGCCACTTCTCAGACTCGGGACCAGTTATGGCCTCTTGGTAGGTCACGGGCTCATCTTGATCCATGAGTAATACATCACCTTGATCATTTATGAGATATCCATATCTCTCAGGTAGGTGACTTATCCTGCTTGACCTACGCTGGTCTTGTTCTACTTGAGCAGGTTGCTCTTCCACAACTACTTGTGTTTCCTTCTCTAATTCCTCCATAGGTGTATCAATGCTTTGTGATTCTTGAATTTCTTCAAGCTCTACTTTCCTCCCACTGATTCCTTTGGAAATAAAATCCTTTTCTAGGAAAACTCCAGTTCAAGCAACAAACACTTTGCCCTCAGAAGGATTGTAGAAGTAATACCCTCTTGTTTCCTTAGGATACCCCACAAATAAGCATTTGTCAGATTTTGGCTCAAGCTTAGTTGAAATTTATCATTTCACATAAACTTCGCAACCCTAAATCTTCATGTAAGACATATGTGGTTTCTTACCACTCCATATCTCATATGGTGTCTTCTCAACCTTTTTGGATGGAACACGGTTAAGTGTGTAAGCTGTTGTCAATAGTGCATGTCCCCAAAAGGAGTTTGGAAGATCGACGTCACTCATCATGGATTGGACCATGTCTAACAAGGTTCAGTTTCTTATCTCAGATACACTGTTTCATTGGGGTGTTCCAGGAGGAGTAAGTTGGGATATGATCCCACACTCTTTCAAATGGTCATCAAACTCTAGGCTTAAATGCTCACTACCTCGATCTGATCGAAGAGTTTTAACATTCTTACCTAGTTGGTTTTGTACTTCATTCTTGAATTCCTTGAAATTTTCAAAGGACTCTGATTTGTGTTTCATTAAATACACATAACCATATCTACTAAAATCATCAGTAAATGTGATGAAGTACTGAAAACCTCCTCTGGCTGGTATGTTCAATGGTCCACATACATCAGTATGTATGAGGGCCAAAAGATCATTATCTCTTTCATATTTTCCTGTTAATAGAGACTTTGTCATCTTTCCAATTAAACAAGATCTGTATATCTCATATGATTCATAATCTAAAGAGTCCAAGAGTCCATCTTTATGGAGTTTGGAAATGCATTTCTCATTTACGTGGCCTAATCGACAATGCCAAAGGTAAGTTGGATTTAACTCATTAGGTTTCATCCTTTTAGTATTAATGTTATAAATAGGCATTTCAAGATCAAGGACATATAGTCCATTGTTCATTTGTGCAGTAGCATAGAATATGTCATTCAAATAAATGGAGGAATAATTATTCTTTATTATAAATGAAAAACCAAACTTGTCCAAACAAGAAACGGAAATAATATTCCTACTAATTGTAGGTACATAATAACAGTTCTCTAACTGAATTATTAAACCACTAGGTGAAGTCAATACATAAGTTCCTACGGCTAAAGCAGCAACCTTTGCTCCATCTCCAACTCGTAGGTAAACTTCACCTTTTTCCAAATCTCTACTCCTTTTTAGCCCCTGTACATTGGTACAAATGTGAGAACCGCATCCAGCATCTAATACCCATGATGCAGAAGTAGATAAATTAATTTCAATAACAAAAATACCTGAAGTTGAAGTCTCTACTCCATTCTTCTTATCTTCCAGGTGCTTTGGGTAGTTTCTCTTCCAGTGTTCGGTCTTACCGCAATGGAGGCAGGTGCCTTCCTTTTCTATTCCTCCACTAGGCTTCAAAGCAGGAGTAGTGGGTTTGGGTTTGGCAACTTCCTTGCCTTTCCCTTTATCACCCTGCTTGGTGGATCTTTTGTTTTGTCTCTTTCCATTTCTGATCATCAGAGTGGACTTCCTTTTTTACTTCAGATTTTGCTCAACAATTCTTAACATGGCTAGCAGTTCAGGCAGATATTTGTCCATATCCTTCATATTTAAATTAAGGATAAATTGACTGAATCTATCTGGAAACGATTGCAAGATCAAATCAGTCGCAAGCTCCTTTCCGAGGGGAAAACCCAACCTCTCAAGGTTCTCCACATGCCCAATCATCTTGAGCACATGGGGACCTACAAGGGCTCCCTCAGCTAACTTTCCTTGAAAAAGGGCTTTTGAAACTTCAAACCTTTCATGCCTTTCCTGATCTTGATAGAGCATCTTCAGGTGTTCGATCATATCGAACGCTGCCATGTTCTCATGCTACTTTTGCAACTCTGAGTTCATGGTAGCTAGCATGAGGCAAGCAGTTTCATTGGCATCATCAACATGCTTCTTATAAGCATCTCTTGCTACCTTAGGTGCATAACTAGGAGGTTCCTCTTCAGGAACATGTTTCTCTAAGACATACAACTTTCTATCATGTTTGAGGACAATCCTCAGATTTCGGTGCCAGCCCATAAAATTTGTCCCAGACAATTTTTCCTTATCAAGGATTGATCACAAAATGTTGTTAGAGGTGTTTGTTATCATCGTAATCTACATGGAAATAATGAAAATATAAGTATCAACAACATATTTAATTAGGCCTTTAATTAAATATGCTCCCACTATTTTACTCAACAAATGACCCACACCATTTGATTCGGAAAATCCCATTGGAAGATTTTCTAGTGGGTCGAGATCCACATTTCACTTTGTTTTAAGTCCGTGTAGGTGGATTACACAAAACTAGGTTATTTAGGTAGAAACTCCTTCCAATTGTATCTAATACAACTCTCGAATATTTTAGTTGGGTGAATAACTCGTTATTCCAATCCATCACATAGATCATTTCCACCTCTTGCTTCTAAGCATATATAATCTTATTATAATTTGTTTAGTTAAGTTTGACCCATTGTTTTAGCAATTGGATATTACAATTATCCCATCGCACCTTACTAATATAGAACATGCACCTCGCGTAGGCGACACCTACATTATTCGATACTAGTCTTGATGAGTGCTAAAACTTGGAAAGCATAAACTTAATATTTAATTTGAGGGAATTTACAATAATTCTGATCTCACCGACTTATTTATCATATAAATCGTCTCTCACATACATCAATATACATTCATATGCATCAACATACATACAAAATGAAACAATTATGGCCCCTAGCGCAATTGTTCTCCCAAGCCAATGAGAGAACCTAAGTTAACCTAATAACGATCTAAGCTTCTCCAAGCAAGATCTTCAAGGTTGTCCTCCTTTGATATTATATTCTTCTCTTTCTTCATAACATTAAATTACATAAAAGAAACTTGTTTTACATATGAGGGAGTGAGATGAGAAAAGAAGTTACTTTAAGAGATTAAAAGGTAGTCACGACACGCAGTTCGTATTTTAAAATCCCAAAACAAAATAAAGGAAAACTAAGGCCATAACAGATCACCACAAGACAATAATAATAAACACATTATTATTATTAATTTAAATTCTGTTAATTAAATAAACTAAATTAAATTTTAGTGACCGATCGCACTACACAGAGTTAGCTGGGGGTTCCGGTAACTCTTGCACAGTCACAATCCTAATCGCATAACTCTTTGACAACACAACCCTTGTACCATCGTGAACCCTAATGCAGAAATTTCATACCGTCAAACACACCTCGATTGTTAATTCGGTATGATTGGTCAACACGTCATTGCTTCACCATACTAATGTCGGATCGAGAAACAAATGACCATTGATCGTTCAAAGGAAAACAATCATTAAGTGTTTGAATGAATGAAACAGAAACAATATATCATATATACCGTATTTTGCATCACAATTATATATATATATATATATATATATATATATATATATATATATATATATATATATATATATATATATATATATATATATATATAACTTGATCGATCTCAATTGTGTAACCTATGGATGATCAATGTATCGCTGCTTCACCATACTAACGTCGGATTTTGAAGCATAGTCAATATCAATCATCCAAATCATACACACATGATGCCAAATTTAATTACTCATTTATTCTTTGATTCATTCTGTCTTTTAATCGTATTAATACAGAAAATATAGAAAATAAACAGTTATCAGTTGCATGGTTTCGTAAGTGGTTGTGATACCACTGAAGGAGAACAGCGATCCAAAACATAGCGGAAATTAAAAAATTTCTCCTTTAGTGATCCTTACGAATGGGCATGATCAGTGATAGACTCGTTACCTCTTGTGGCGATTGAAACCTTTACTGTAGATCTAAGGAGTGATTATGAACGTTGAATGGTGAAACGCCTCTACTCAGTCCACACGAACAGATTCCTTCAATCTTAGTGCTAGATGCTACGAATGAAGGCTTTGAGCGAGCGAGAGAGAGAGAGAGAGAGAGAGAGAGAGAGAGAGAGAGAGAGAGAGAGAGAGAGAGAGAGAGAGAGAGAGAGAGAGAGAGAGAGAGAGAGAGAGAGAGGAGAGAGAGAGAGAGAGAGAGAGAGAGAGAGAGAAACGGAATTTCAACTGCACAAATGCTTATGCGCAAGGGTTCTATTTATAGAACCACTTGTGTGGTATGTAAGCTAAAAAGCCCACTTAAGTGTATGTGTCTCATATCTTATGATATACCAAAATCACTTAAGTGAGTGGTACCTTACCATATTTCGTATTCTACGTAAGTGCACCATACCTTACAATGTCCTACAATTCACTTAAGTGCATCGTACCTTATGGTGTTCCTTATTTACTCTATCTCTCATTAATCCATCCTTTTGTGTGTGACCCTGTAGGTTTTCGCGGCATTGGCAATTATATTAAATCACGTATTTAACATAATAAATAGTGAGCGGTATCTAGCAACACATCACTGCTATCAAAGACACGAAAATGTCATGTGATATGACAAATCCTTTTGTGATAATACTTATGTGTATAATTACCCTTTTCCCCCTATGTCTATATTGAATACAAGGCATATATCGTGTCATCCTTGTCCAGTTCAATATTAGGCCCTTAGACATTTATCTTGTTACGCATGATGGGAAAATTCTATCTAGGTCACTCATGTCCCTCAACATGCTTCGTGGAGTACCCATCAATTGTCTTTATGGTCATCCAGTTACGGGCAATGTTTTATCAACAATAAGGCACTCGAATCTACATCTAGGGTCCATAGTGGTTTCAGGTCGAAGGGTGGTATACACCACTATCACCATGAGAATAACTTTTGACACTTTGCATAACATTCTATATAGTACTCTCATAGTGGGTCTTCCCATATAAATATTACTCTTAATATTCATACCTATGTTTAAGACTTGATAACTCCTTATCCATGACCCATGATATGTGATCATTAGTATATATACATAATAGTCTTAATGCTTTAATGTTATCCCATTTACAACAAAGCTCGACTATAGATACTTTAAGAATAATGTCCTTATGTTTAATGGGATATCATGATTAAGTCACACTTGATACATTAAACGGACTAGCTATTTTAGGGACTTTATCAAACAAACATAATAAATAAAAAGCCTTTTATTATTAATAAATAATTCGATACAAGTATCAAAAGTATTGGCCTCTAGGGCTTACACCAACAATTTCGACTCCTCACATCTTCATTGAAATCTCTAGGTTCTTCATCAAGGACCTCACTTGCAGAAATTAAGGCAAAATCTATCAGATCTGCATAACCAAGTCTCTGAGGTGGCTTAATGACGTTTCTCGACCTGTCTCTTGTCAGCAGGTAGTCATTATCAGTCTCCTCAACTACGTAAGCAACTTGTGCTTGTTCTTCGAATTCATCTGGGTTATAAAATTCAGCATCACTATGCTTCACCTCAACATGAATCTCTTCTCGTACCAACTCCTCTCCAGAGATCTTCGTACTTTGACCAACGTTATTATTTTTCTTGAAATCCATCTAAACTTCATTGAAAACTACACCTCGACTTGTGATACACCTCCTGTGACCTAGCTCTAGGCACCACAACCTATAAGCTTTGACTCCTTCAGGGTATCCAAGGAACATACATCTCAGAGCTCTAGGTTCGAATTTGTCTTGCATAATATGAACATAGGATACACAACCAAATACTCTAAGTCTATCAAGATTAGGTGGATGTCTCAACCAGAATTCTTTGGGTGTTTTCATCCACAAGGCAAACGAAGGACACCTATTTATCAGGTATGTTGCAATCACTGCAGCCTCAGCCCAAAACACCTTCTTCAATTTTGTACTAACCAACATGCATCTAACCCTTTCTAGGATAGTTCAATTGAACCATTCAGCCAGACCATTTTGTTACGGAGTACCTACAACAGTTTTGTGCCTTCCAATACTAGACACATCATAATAGTAGTTGAAAGCCTCATTGCAAAATTTAAGACCATTGTCAGTCCTCAACCTCTTGACCTTCCTACCAGTTTTCACTACTACAAATAATAAATTTTACGATGAAGCTTTTACCTCGAAGAATAAAAAAATGAAGAGATAAATCCTAGGAGCGTCATGTTCTATCAAAAAAAAATATATACAACATATTCCCAAAACATGACGTTATTATGCTTTTTTATATTCTATATTTTATATTTTTAATTAAAACATACATGTCGATTTTTTTGGAAAACCGATGTGATTTCTCTTTTGCATGGAATACTTCAGGGAACTCTAACTTTTAATTTACCTATCAATGCTCTAACTTCATATCGTCATTCTCTTTGGAAAAACCCTAAGCGATTTTCATCGTCACTTCCATCCAAATTCTTCCAACAGTAGGTGATATTCATCAACACCCAAACATAAAAAGTCATCACGTTTGAGGTACACTTGTTCTTCTTTTTCACGTTTGTTCTTCTTCCAACAATAGGTTTATATCACTGAAATGGATTAGTTTCTCTTGATAATTTTTTTTTTCCATTTTAATCACTAAAATGTTGTTGGTTAGTATGTTTCTACTTGTTGTTCTTTTTCTATGAGTCATTTTTCACTTGCATTTGTTTCACTGAAATGGATTTAGTATCACTGAAATGACTTTAGTATCAGTGAAATGGCTTTAGTTTCTCTTGATCATTTGTTTTTCCATTTTGATCACTGAAATGTTTTTAGCTAGTATGTTTCTCCATGTTGTTAATCATTGGAATGATGTTAGTTAGTATGTTTCTTTATTTAGATAGTCATGGTCGATTAGACAAGCACCTCCCATACAACATCTGTTGCAACCCTTGCTAATATAAAACATAAAAGAAAAACTAGAGGTGCCACGATGTATACCAAGGTTAAAAAAGCCCACGAAAATGCTGTCCGCTACCCGATTATAGTTGATGTTGCAACTGGCATGGCTTATGGTGGAAATGCTGAGGATTTTATGGATTACATTGCGTTACAAGGTAGATGTAAAGTAAGTATTTTGATCGATATTTGGCACGAAGTTGACGATGATTTAAAAAATAGCATATGGATTGATATTACGGTATTTATTTGAATTTTATAATTTGTTTACAAGTATATATGATCATTTATCTTTTTGTTTAATACTAATAACTGTTAGAATAAGATTTGGTTCTGCATCTGACCTTTAATTGTGATGATAACAACATATTTTTTCTTAGAGAACAATTTTGAACACTAATGATTTTTATCTGGTGCGTAGCTTTTGCTAACAGGTTTTGACTCTGAAGCAATGATGTGTGACGTCATCAGATTCTAGAATCAACACACTCTGACTCTTAGGAGATTTAAGTGCTTTACAAGATGTTGTCAAGTTCTAGAAAGATCTTAAACAAAGGTTCTGAGGAACGTTCATGTTAAAGCTTCTGACTGTAACTCTGATTGAAGAATCTCTGGAATTTTGTATGCCTTCAAGATTCTGTGCTCAAGTTCTGAAGATTATGAAGAACAAGATCTGAAGACTTTGAAGATCAGGTTCTAAGGAACTATGTCAAGACTCTAAAGACCAAGGTTCTGAAGATTCTGATAACTTGTCTCTTGATCCTTCTAAGCATGCTTCAACATTATTTCATTAGAAGCCTCTTTAGATTAGAAGATAAGATCAAAAGGTTTTGCGTTAGTAAATTAGTACACAGTACAAAATGACCTTTTCCTCCACTATCCTGATTTTGTTGGCTAAGGACTATACTATTGTACCATTTTTCCTCCTGTAGCGATGTATTCGTCACCATTGGAAATATTAACTAGATCCAAGGTAAATCATACAAAGTCGAGTCGCCACCGCACTTCTATTTATCCAAAGGAATGGTTAGAAAGCGAACAAAAACCTATAAAGTTTTACAAACAAAACTAGTAAAAGAAGGTCAGAGATCTGGGTAAGGGGGTTGGTTATGTCATGGGAAGGTGTTAGGCACCCACAACATCCTAGGTACTCCTAGGGAGCCCTTTTCACAACTTGTTGCAAAGGTTATTGTTTATGAAATTATTTATGTGCAAACATGATTGAAGAGATGAGAAAAGAATATACAAGTTTATTTACATTTTGTGTTTGGATGGATGAACCCATTGCCTACGTACCTTCTCATGAAAGATAAGGATCAAAACCCCGTAGTTCGGGTAAAAGATTTCGAAAACAAATGAGTGGATTGGTTTTAAACAAAAGCCTTAAGGTCTTTCATTATCAAAGGGAGAAAACTCGACCTGAACCAACAATCCACCATGTGAGAATAGCTTCGACATGCTAATGAGGGGTTAACCCTATAATAAGCATGGAAGGCTTACAATTCGATCACTAAGGATGCGGTGAGATTTACATCAACCACTAAGATAATTCAGATCTATGGCTAATGCATGAGAATTTTGATTAAGAAGTGGACAAGGGCCACAAAAGCAATTGTGTGGGTTGAATTAACCAATTAGAGTATTCACAAAATGAGGTCAAAGTATGAATTAGAGTTCATTTACAATGAGTATTAGTGAAAAGAGAGTTTGAAAAATCAAAGGCATATAGTCTAGGTTTCTAATGTTGAAAACAAGTCAGATGTTTGCACAAAAGTTTTCTGGTTTGGGCTAAGGATGAAAATATGGATCAAGGTTAAATATGCAAAAGGTGAGGGTTAAGGGACAAAGCCACAAACTGGAGTTGCTTTCTCAAGATCATAGAAATGATCCAAGTAAGTTCCTTTGGAATTAGGCAACACAAAGCAATAAGCAAATAAGCAGGGTCTCATGAGAGAACAACAAAAACTGGAAACGGAGTGCCAATCAATGGTATTACATCCAACTCCAAAAAAACAAACGGGAAACAGAAAGCCAATCAATGGTCTTACATCTAACTCCACAAAACAAAACAGGAAACAGAAAGCCAATCAATGGTCTTACATCTAACTCCATAAAACAAACAAACATGCATGAAAAGCAAACACACGAAAGATTCGCAAGTAAGCAAACAAGCAATCAAGCATCACTCTCTATATACAAACAAGAGGCTCAGACAAGTTGGTTGGGCTTTAGTCAAGGGGTCATATCAACCTCGACAAACAAGCCAAAACTGTAGGGGTGTTCTGAAGCTCTTAACCACTAACATTGAGAGTTAGGGTGAAGCTGATGAAAGGAAATGAGGATAAGACCTCATGCTCTTAACCCTGGCCTGGGTGAGCTTATGATAAAGAAGATGTGGGGATCCAGGATGAGGGACCCTATTCCACTTGACTGACTCTATACAAGATCTTGGGTGTTTATTCAAAAGCATCAACATGTAGTGCGAGCATAATGAAAGACTCAACTGAATAAATGGGGATTGATTGCAAATCCCTTCTATCTGTCAATTGCCTCTTCACTTAGGAGGACTTAACAAGTAACATTCCTCAACAAGGAAGTCTTTGGAACAAACAAAAACATGCACAGTCATGGCCTCTTAAGGAGGACTTCAGCCAAATGCCTGCCAAAAAGGCGACAGGACTTCCAGACTACATGGAGAAAGAGAGTGGTTACCTAAGTGGTATACCAACCACAAACCAAATCAAAGCTCAAGCAAGAGCTAAAAGCGACTAATGTACCTGTACAAAAAGTCAAACAATCAATGTTTACATTCAGAAAACCAAAACAGACAACAGAAGAATCATCCAACAGTTATACACAAGGTAAGTCTCAAATGCAATCACTCAAGTGAGTTCATCACATCAAGGGACCTACAACACAACAAAGGTTAGTAAACAAAGCAAATGGCATCTCAAATGATGAGGCCACACCAATCATTAGTGCTAAATACCTGAAACACAAACACAATTGGTGAGTACAAACCACTAGTACAAAGACTAGGGTCAAAGGCAAGTCAAATAGTCAAAACAGAAGTCAACATTTCACATGTAGCACATTCAATCAAACAAGAAGAAGGCCTCAAAAGGACCAAAGCCAATTCATTAAGCAAAGCCATCAATTAATCAAGATAAGGCAAAGGCAAACAATGTGATCAAAATTGGATATCAAACATAGAAAATCCACATTAAAACAGAAATGAATCCAATGATCATGAAACTTTTTATGTGCACTTAACATGTTATGGACAAGCATCATACCAAAAATTAGGTCCAGAAGCAAACAAATGGTGTGTGAATGAAAATTCACAAGTACAAGGTCAAGAATGTGACACCAAATGTTATAACATATGTCCATGTGTCCAAAACAGTGGTATTAAATGGTGAAAATGCCAAACCAAAGCCAAAAGATCATGTCACATGTTATGAATAAGCATGTCAAATTTCAAGGCAATTGGATAAACCATGAGCATTTCACAAATCAATTAGCACAACATGTCATATTGGTATCATGTTCAAACAATCAAGCACATTTAAAAATCCCGAAGCACAAAAATCAGGAAATTAACATCAACAAATAATAGACATTCAAACAAACATGTGGAAAAAAGATTGAATTAATTTGGATTTGCATGCTATTTTTTATGATTTTTGCAATTTGGAGAAAATAAAATGAAATAATGCAAATCATGTGGAAAATGGAAATGAATGAAGTTCAGAAAAATGCAATAGGCAAGGATTGAACTCAGGACAAGCAAGTCACAAAAGCGCTGGAAAATAAAATCAGAAATATGCGCTAGGCCAGGCTCGAACTCAGGTTATCCAGGTCCATGAAGCGCTTAACATGAAAAGCAATTGAAAAAATCCAAAGCATCACAAGCAGGGATCGAACCGAGGTGCATCAGGTTGCAAGCGCGTTTAGCATCAAAACGTTGCGTTTGGCATGGCAAAGGGAAATCACAAGTAATTTCAAAATGTCATGGAGAGATATCGAACTGGAGACAACAAGGTTAAAGGCGCGCGCACAGTGAACCCTAGCGTTTGAACCAGACGGCAGGAATAGTAATTTCGGTCGTCTACTCCGGTTGAACGCCGGCGGAGATGATGATTTTTTTTTCCAGAACTTAAAGTATTATACACCGTTGGAACCGTCCTTCTACGTAGAACACGAATTTCACACTCACTAAGCCTAATTCTCACTGATACGAATGGATCGAAGAGAAACAATATGAACATCAAAAATTCCAGTCAACATATCTCATTCAATTCTTAACCAAAACAAAATCTAATCACATCAGAATCACCAGCATCAATAGACCTATCTAATCATGGAAATAAAAAGGCAAGAAGTGAGATTCGAATTCCAACCTTTTTGAAGAGCAGTGTGTTGATTTCGTGGATTCAAGCTCCAAAAATGTCCAAATCTTCTCCTCTACTTGTATCTTGAAGCTTGATGCAAGAAATATCAGCTGAATCCACTTGAATGAAGCTTAATTTTCAAGATCCATCTTCATGAGTTTGTGTTCGATCTGCTTGATTCTTGGCCAAATTCTTCAAACCAAACCTTGATTCTTCACCAATGATGCATTGTGAACATGATTATGCAAGAATATTCATGAGTTATGTGAAGAAAATTCAAGTTTGAATTGAGAGAATTTTTGGAGGGAAATGAAATTTCAGATCTAGAATGTGATGTTATCGCAAATGCAGTTATGATTAAGCTTTTATATGAAGTGTTAATCACCATGCTAATCCACTTAAGCCTTGGTTAATTGAGATTAGGGAGAAATAAGGTGAAATGCAAATTTGGCAAATGTGAGGTGGCATGAGCAATGTGCACGTGAACAGTGCCATGCAAGGTGCAAAATCACTTAAAATCAATTAATAAGCAACATGGAATTGGAATTTTGCTCATGTGATTCACCAAATTTGAATTCTCCATTTTCCCTCCAAAATGCACATGAATGGACACTTGATCATGTGAGCTTCTTTCATGCAAGGCAATGGTTGATTTGGAAAGTGTTGGTCACAAGGAGCATGTTGCAAAAAGAGTGGTCCAATTTGGAGTTTTGGATCAAAAGTTATGGCACTTTGAAGTTCCATGCATACTTTGCAATCATTTGTTCATAACTTCTCAACCAATTATCAGATGATCATGATATAGGACTTTTTGAAAAGAGAAGAGAAAGATATTCAACTTTCATGTTCACCAAAAATTCATTTGAATCTTCTTTGATGTTGGAAAGTCAAGTTGAATGTGGACCAAAAACTTGCCATTTTTGGAAACTTGAAATTATAGGTCACTTTCCATTTTTGGAATTTTTTTATTTGACTTCAAAATCTTCAAGATAGATGTTTGACATGATGAATAGGCCTTGTTTGAACATGAATGGAGTGTCTCAAATCACTTCCCCACCTCAAAGCCTTCAATTGACCGCACAGTTGATTGTATTGGTCCTCAGATGACCTTGACATGCACTAATGAATCTGAGCTTTTGCCACTTGGGGAATTTACTTCAAAATGAACCTCTAGCTCATATAAGCTCAAAAGAATAACCATGTGGTCCTCACACCAAGAAAATACCAACAGCTCTTGTACAATGGATGCTCTTGAATGGCTTGACCTGTGGTTGCTTAAACTGCAAAACAAATGTTAGATGACATATTTTTGGTGCTTTTGGTTAGTGATTAAAACAAGAAAAGCAATGATATACAATGCAAGCATGCCTGGTGATCAACAATCACTCACAAAGAGATCCCACCCAAAGGTAAGGAAGCAAGATGCTCAAATGATCCTTGAGGCTTATGCTATGAGATGCTATGATGCCATGAGGGATCTTAGGGACAAAATTGGGGTCTTACAGATGCCCCTATTTAAGATCATTCTAGCCGGAGAAATGAAGGTTAAATTCTTCGTCTCGACGAGGTAGAATGGGCTTAAATAATAACAAAGAGACAAATTTTGGTCCCTGAGAGACCTCATGATGCAAATGTATGTATGCAAAACAAACTATCTCTGTAGGGATATGTGTCCATAAAAAAGAAAAGGAATAAGGAGAAATTGAAAATCCATAGGAGTAATACACTCACTGATGGAACCGAGACTCTAACGGGACTCTTACGGGGATAAGAAAAGGAAAAAAATGCGTGAGCAGGACACGACTTGAAACTGGAGACTTTACTGGGGAGTAAAGGACTGAAACTGCGTGAGCAGGTCACGACTTGACACTGGGGAAAAGAATTCCAAAAGGAAACCAATCCGATGGAAAGACTCAAGCTGACTCAAAGATGCATGTGCTGGGGAATACGCCAACACGGCAAAACTATCCACAAAGGATACTTCGGATAAAAATCCGGACTCGGGCTGGGGAAAGAGCTGACAAGACAACTCTGCCGGGAAAAACGCATGCCTTGGGGAGTATGCCAACATAGTAAAAGAAGAATCACAACAACAACTCCGTTGGGGAAATCTAAGAGACTCTCCAGGGGAAGCAAAAGGATGAGGTGTTACCGGTTAGTGGGCAACAAGCTCAGGAAGAATGAATATCTAAGACCGGTATACGGGTGAGAGATATCAATCGACCAAATCATCTGAGGAAGACCTGACAAAGGTATGTTTCGACTCAGGAAAATCTGACTCCACAGGGGACCAAGGTCAATAATAGGGAGCAGAAAGGAAGGAACACCAGGGATACCGGTTACTGGGTATATAACAGGTGACCGACCGAGGCATGAATTGGTTTGTGTTCCAAAACACTCATCATCCTGGAAGAGAGCAAAAGCAATCTTGTTAAAGGATGGACATTCAATTCCACAAGGAATACGAATCTTACTCGAATGGGGAAGGACAGAAGGCTTCAACCAAAGAGCGCATGAGATGTATTATCTATTGCCGTCATAACGTAGATAATATACTCACATGGAAGATTATCCGTAACCGGGTTGTAGGTTGTTAAAGGATAAATCGACCGAAACGTGAATTGGTTTGTGTTCCAAAACACTCATCATCCTAGAAGAGAGCTGAAAAAGCAAACTTGTTAAAGGATGGACATTCGATTCCACAAAGGGAAAACGAATCTTACTCAACTGAAGAAAGACAAAACTTCGACTGAAGAATGCATGAGATATATTATCTATTACCGTCATAACGTAGATAATATACTCGCATGGAAGATTATTCGTAACCGGGTTGTAGGTTGTTAAAGGATAAATCAACCGAAATCGTGAATTGGTTTATGTTCCAAAACACTCATCATCCTGGAAGAGAGCAAAAGCAAAAAGGATGGACATTCGATTCCACAAGGAATACGAATCTTACTCAACTGAAGAAAGACAAAACTTCGACTGAAGAGTGCATGAGATATATTATCTATCACCGTCATAACGTAGATAATATACTCGCATGGAAGATTATCCGTGACCGGATTGTAGGTTGACAAAGGATAATCGACCGAAAAGAAAGGCATCGAGATACCGAACTAGGTATGTAATGATGACCAATCAAAAGGGAGAAACAATCGTTACCAGCAACAAAAAGGGTAAACGAGAGATGACTCACTGGGGATAAATTGCAAGCATACGACAATTATCCAAACAAAAAGGGGTAGAATGGATATTCGATTCCGCAATGGAACACGAATCTTACTCAACTGGGGAAACACAACAGGCTTCAACCGATGAGTGCATGAAATATATTATCTATTACCGTCAGAACGTAGATAATATACTCGCATGGAAGATTATCCACAACCGGTTACTGGGTAAACAAAGGATAAATCATCCGAAAAGAATGGCATCGGGATACCAAAACTAGGTATATAATGATGACCGATCAAAGGGAGCAACAGACATTACCGGCAAACGGTAAATGAAAGAGGACCCGCTGAGGATAAAATTGCTAGCATACGGCAATTATCCACAAGAAGGAGGGAATATCAACATCGAATACTGGATGAAGATAACCACAAAAAGGGGATTACATCTACCGAATACTGGGTAGAAAACCACGGAAGAGTAACCGTCATCGGTTAGGATGAACAACAAGGTTAACTTTGTAAAGGAGAGAAAATAGGATTTACAACTACCGAATACGGGGTAGTAGACCAAAAACTCTACTGAGGATAAGGATAGGGTTTACAACTACCGAATATCGGGTAGAAAACCGCAAACTCCGTTGGGGATAAGATGAATGATTGCCGGTTACTGAGCAAATATTCATTTATACCGCGGGGAAGCACAAACTCCGATGGGGAGAAAACAAAATAGGATTTACGACTACCGAATACGGGGTAGAAGACCACAAAATCCGCCATCAACCAGAATGAACCAGAAAGGTTACCTCTGCTAGGGGATGAAAATAGGATTTACAACTACCGAATACGGGGTAGAAAACCATAAAGATAGGACTTACAACTACCGGTTACTGGGTAGAGGCCACAAAGATAGGACTTACAACTACCGGTTACTGGGTAGAAGCCACAAAAATCCACTGAGGATAAGGTGAAAAACATTGGCGACCTTACTGAGGAACACCAAAACAGTCACGAAAGGGCCAATTTAGGACCAAACCAAAAAGGCAAATCGAATCAAGACTCATCCTAATGAGGATATAACTCAATTAGGGAATCCATCCCAATGTGTGTGTTGGGAGGAAACGGAAACAACCGTCATCCACGAGGATATAACTCAGTGGGGAAATGGCAGAAGGAAAGATAAATATTTTCTGCTTAAGGGGCTGACTCTATATTGAGAGATTAGACACCCGACATCTGCTTGGGGAGATCTACTGGGGAGATCTATATCACCAATTAGCAGGAGACAACAATCAAAAGATATATGGCAAAATATGCAACATGAATATCTGAATGTTAATGATTATGCATGTATATGTGTGGTTTATGTATGATGAATGCTGACAAACAGACATATTTAACACAAACAGGTCCAGGAATCAAGCACCCGGTACTACATCTCAAGCGAGAAAGCCAGAAACCCCACTGGAGAGTATCCAATCTGCTGGAGATCTAGATGCTAGAAAGCCAAGATTTGCTGGAGAAATCAGAGATATCAGGAAATCACAAAATCTTTGAGTGATGGATCAGCAACCAATCCGGCTAGGAAAAGGAGTCATCTCACGGGCAAACACTGCCACAACAGCAACTCATGCTGGGGAGATCCCGATACCATAAAACAATAGTATCTCTGTTGGGGATGGATCAACATAAACAAAGCTCATCACACCAACAACTCAGTTGGGGAAAGGAGCTCATTGCACAGGCAGAAACTGCCACAACAGCAACTCCAAACAACTCCACTGGGGAATCCACTAAGGGATATAATAGGAGTCTGGGGAACAACCACCAAAAACCAAACTCATTGAGGAGATCACACTCGCTGAGGAGCAAAGATCGCACAAGTAGAATCTGCCACACAAGTAACTCTACTGGGGGATCAGAGATATCAGGAAATCACCAAATCTCTGCAGGGGAGAAAAACATAAGGGAATCCGAAGGGATCATCAGTCGCAACCGGAGAAAAGAGTTTATCGCACAGGCAGAAACGACCACAAAACAACTCTGCTGGTGACTTCATTGCGGAAGATATGAGATGAAACTGGTGATCAAACACCGAGTACCAAACCTGTTGAGGAAATTACATCCTGCTGAGGAGAGAAGATCTCTGCTTTGCTGCTGAAAGGGAGAGTGGTATACATCTCAACAAACATACCACTCAGGGATGAACCAATCAAATAAAGTTCTTCACACCAACCACTCTGGTGGGGATATATCCGAAGGAAATCTGGGGATCAACCGTCAAATACCGAATCTTCCAAAGAGTATCACACCTGTTGGTGAGGAAAGATTGCTGCTCTTCTAGAGAAATGAAGGTTTAAATCTTCAATAAGCGCTCTGCTTGGGAACTGCCCCACAATAGTGTTCAAACAACACTCTACTGGGGATGAACCACAAAAGTGTTCAAACAACACTCTACTGGGGATGAACCACAATAGGGGCCCAGAGGAGGAAGATACAGTAAATGCCAGGGACATGAACAAATGTCTCACCCTGTTGGGAATCATACCACCCTTGGGAGAGCACTGCGGATCTCTTAAGTATCTTTTATCATTGTGAATGTTCACTTTGTTTATAAACAATTTATGAACAATTTAGTTTTCAAAACAATGACGTTTTATCAATTAAAACATGCAAAACATTTGTTGAATAGAAACAAATAGGAGTGCAAATAATTGGATAAAAGCTCAAATTTATTTGATGGAATGGTAGTCTGCAAATGGCAAGACTCCATAGATCTGTACAAGTTTGAAATTGGTGATATATATTGGAAAGGGCTACATTGAACATAATGACCATTTCTCCACCAATTCCGGATTCGATGTATTCGAAGCTTCAGTTGACGATGAATGAACAGGAATCTCTGACGGATGACAGATGTAGAACAAAGCCTTGTCAGGATGCAGTTACTTGCCAAAACCCTAATTTTTTGCCTAGATTGCCCCAGGGTGAGGTACTCAATCTAGCGGGATGCAAATTCATTTTTTTTCATGTCTCTAACTTTTGCCTGGATCGCCCTTTCGAGTTTTCAATCCACCGAGACGCTCATTTTTGCCTAAGCTGCCCTTTCGGGTTTTCAACTTAGCGAGCTATTCTGTTTTTATTTTAGGCAAAGTATTTCTTGACTGCATCTGAATTCACAGGACGAGTGAAATCCTCCCCATCCATTGTTGTAAGCATCAAAGCACCTCCTGAAAAGGCTCTCTTAACAACATATGGACCTTCATAATTTGGAGTCCACTTGCCCCTGGAATCGGGCGCGAAAGACAAGACTTTCTTGAGCACAAGGTCACCTTCTCGGAACACACGAGGCTTGACCTTCTTATCGAATGCTTTCTTCATTCTTTGTTGATATAACTGACCCTGACACATGGCAGTTAATCGCTTTTCTTCGATCAAATTCAGCTGGTCGTAACGACTCTGAACCCATTCAGCATCAGTCAACTTGGGGTTTGAGCGCGCCATTTTTCCTTTCATTTTTCTCTACATTTCTTCTTTTTTTTTCTTCCTTTTTTTTTGATTTTTTTTTTGTTGATTTTTTTTTATTTTATTGATTTTCACCCCCTTTTTGATATTACATCTGTAAAACCCCAATTTGACTGTTTACGGGTTCTCGAGATACGGCTGAATGATTTTCTCTTCGTGCTCAAGAAGACGGGTAATCTCGTCAGGAATCCCTTCAACATCATCTTCCTCTGCCTCGAATACAGGGAATTCAAAATTGGGAGATGGCGTTGGATCATTATGTTCAATGGGTTTAGAAATCAACCTGCATAATGATTTTGATATGAAAAGCTTTTTAGAAATCAAACAAGACAATCATTATGCAGATGAAAAGATTGATTTTATTCTTATTTTAGGGTTTTTTGTGATCACCGGTTTCATGCAAAAAAGCAAAAAGTGAAAACAATTGAAAAAACAAATATTTGACATGAATTTATTGAATGAAAACATCATTGTATTTATGTTGCCAACAATGTCATCACTTCTCCTTTTGGCATGGGAGAAGGGTTTTCAAACAAAGTGATCATTACTTTGATTTATGGATAACTGTAGGAACATCAAAAGCGACCCAATTGTTGCAGATCCCTCCAAGGATGACAAAATTGTCAGAATCCTCTGCATCCTCTTCCAGAACAGCAACAACATCTTCATCTTGACCGGTGTGGATGAAACCTCCACTCTTGAACATCCCCTTCTCGTTGAAGACCCCAGAAGAAAAGCCAATGCCAGCCCGAGACTTATTATCTTCAAGCTCGATCATTTTTCCTAGACCAGCAACTGCACCACATTCAATGGCCAATTTCGCATCTCTATAGGAAGTAAATGAAGGAGTTCTCTTCTCAACAGGCTCAGCTATAGATAAAGCTTGGAAAGGAGTTCCAACTTCATCCTCAGCATCTATGTATGAGAAGGAAGACAAGTGGTTAACCAGGAATGATTCCATCAAAAGCACTTAGTCAGGCGACTTCCTCCTTGAGTTCACGGTTCTCTTGCTCAAGATGATCCATCAATCTGGAAGATTTGGCTCTGGTGTAGTACCGGTGATTCAGCTTGTCTTCAAAATAAATGAAGAGCACAGAGTCAGACCACAAGACCAGAGGCTGAGAACAACACCTGCTTATGCAAATGATGCATGCAATGCTCGTGCATATGATTTATTTTTATTTCAAAGGAACTTTAGGCTTTTATTTGCAAACTTTGAAATATTAATCATTTTATCGCATATGGAAATATCTCATTGAATAATAATTTGTCTTTCCATGTCTGAAATTTTTTGCAAAGAAACCCCTTAAGTTCCTTAAAAAAAATCTCATTTTTTGATGATATGGATGCAGATGAATGCATGAATGCATGAATGCAACAATCACACTCAAGGATCAAGCAAAGCACATCAGACAAAGGTCATGGGATGGCTCATATTATCCTTAATATCAATCATCCATTTTGGTGGATTATGGTTTACACCTTATCAACACCCAAGTTCCATTGATATTAACGATATATGAACGGCTCAAACCTCCTTAATATCAATCATCCATTTTGGTGGATTATGGTTTGCACCTTATCGAACCCAAGTTCCATTGATATTAAGGATGTCTGAACAGATCAACCATGAATCAAGGTTTTGTTGTGAGTCACGAGCATGGAGTCTCGGTTAAGAACCGCCCAAAGGGAGTGTACTATGGTTTAAACCTGCCGAACATGTTCTACAAGAGGTTCCCATAGTCATCATCCCATCTTTCGAATATCATCAGAGGAACGAATACTCGTATTCCAAAAATATTCTCAAGAGAGACTCTTATGAGTGTAGTATCGCGTAACAATCGCATCAAATATTACATTTGAACGACCTCCGCGCTACATCCTAAAATAGGACAAGATGGGCTTGGTAAACTACGGTCCTTGGCTTCTATGGTCTATATTGAAAGAACAATGTCTAACCACAAATGACTTGTGTGACATTATTGATCCAACATGACCTCCACCAAGTGAATGGACTCGCAAGTCAACTTGCTAAGGAATAACTCCACACAAGTCGACAAGACTATGCCATTCTCCTATCATAAGGTGCACTCGAGTTCGGGTATAGAACTCATCTCACAGAGATCACCAAGCAAGCAAGCAATTGATATATCAAGCAATTCAATCATTACAAACAATACAGTAATCCCAAATTGCACAAAAATATGTCATAAACAATATAATACAACAAGTGTGAAAAGTTGGCAAAACCCACTAGGAAGCATCTCTGTCCCCTGTGAAGTCGCCACTTTTTTGTAGCGGTGTATTCGTCACCATTGGAAATATTAACTAGATCCAAGGTAAATCATACAAAGTCGAGTCGCCACCGCACTTCTATTTATCCAAAGGAATGGTTAGAAAGCGAACAAAAACCTATAAAGTTTTACAAACAAAACTAGTAAAAGAAGGTCAGAGATCTGGGTAAGGGGGTTGGTTATGTCATGGGAAGGTGTTAGGCACCCACAACATCCTAGGTACTCCTAGGGAGCCCTTTTCACAACTTGTTGCAAAGGTTATTGTTTATGAAATTATTTATGTGCAAACATGATTGAAGAGATGAGAAAAGAATATACAAGTTTATTTACATTTTGTGTTTGGATGGATGAACCCATTGCCTACGTACCTTCTCATGAAAGATAAGGATCAAAACCCCGTAGTTCGGGTAAAAGATTTCGAAAACAAATGAGTGGATTGATTTTAAACAAAAGCCTTAAGGTCTTTCATTATCAAAGGGAGAAAACTCGACCTGAACCAACAATCCACCATGTGAGAATAGCTTCGACATGCTAATGAGGGGTTAACCCTATAATAAGCATGGAAGGCTTACAATTCGATCACTAAGGATGCAGTGAGATTTACATCAACCACTAAGATAATTCAGATCTATGGCTAATGCATGAGAATTTTGATTAAGAAGTGGACAAGGGCCACAAAAGCAATTGAGTGGGTTGAATTAACCAATTAGAGTATTCACAAAATGAGGTCAAAGTATGAATTAGAGTTCATTTACAATGAGTATTAGTGAAAAGAGAGTTTGAAAAATCAAAGGCATATAGCCTAGGTTTCTAATGTTGAAAACAAGTCAGATGTTTGCACAAAAGTTTTCTGGTTTGGGTTAAGGATGAAAATATGGATCAAGGTTAAATATGCAAAAGGTGAGGGTTAAGGGACAAAGCCACAAACTGGAGTTGCTTTCTCAAGATCATAGAAATGATCCAAGTAAGTTCCTTTGGAATTAGGCAACACAAAGCAATAAGCAAATAAGCAGGGTCTCATGAGAGAACAACAAAAACTGGAAACGGAGTGCCAATCAATGGTCTTACATCCAACTCCAAAAAAACAAACGGGAAACAGAAAGCCAATCAATGGTCTTACATCTAACTCCATAAAACAAACAAACATGCATGAAAAGCAAACACACGAAAGATTCGCAAGTAAGCAAACAAGCAATCAAGCATCACTCTCTATATACAAACAAGAGGCTCAGACAAGTTGGTTGGGCTTTAGTCAAGGGGTCATATCAACCTCGACAAACAAGCCAAAACTGTAGGGGTGTTCTGAAGCTCTTAACCACTAACATTGAGAGTTAGGGTGAAGCTGATGAAAGGAAATGAGGATAAGACCTCATGCTCTTAACCCTGGCCTGGGTGAGCTTATGATAAAGAAGATGTGGGGATCCAGGATGAGGGACCCTATTCCACTTGACTGACTCTATACAAGATCTTGGGTGTTTATTCAAAAGCATCAACATGTAGTGCGAGCATAATGAAAGACTCAACTGAATAAATGGGGATTGATTGCAAATCCCTTCTATCTGTCAATTGCCTCTTCACTTAGGAGGACTTAACAAGTAACATTCCTCAACAAGGAAGTCTTTGGCACAAACAAAAACATGCACAGTCATGGCCTCTTAAGGAGGACTTCAGCCAAATGCCTGCCAAAAAGGCGACAGGACTTCCAGACTACATGGAGAAAGAGAGTGGTTACCTAAGTGGTATACCAACCACAAACCAAATCAAAGCTCAAGCAAGAGCTAAAAGCGACTAATGTACCTGTACAAAAAGTCAAACAATCAATGTTTACATTCAGAAAACCAAAACAGACAACAGAAGAATCATCCAACAGTTATACACAAGGTAAGTCTCAAATGCAATCACTCAAGTGAGTTCATCACATCAAGGGACCTACAACACAACAAAGGTTAGTAAACAAAGCAAATGGCATCTCAAATGATGAGGCCACACCAATCATTAGTGCTAAATACCTGAAACACAAACACAATTGGTGAGTACAAACCACTAGTACAAAGACTAGGGTCAAAGGCAAGTCAAATAGTCAAAACAGAAGTCAACATTTCACATGTAGCACATTCAATCAAACAAGAAGAAGGCCTCAAAAGGACCAAAGCCAATTCATTAAGCAAAGCCATCAATTAATCAAGATAAGGCAAAGGCAAACAATGTGATCAAAATTGGATATCAAACATAGAAAATCCACATTAAAACAAAAATGAATCCAATGATCATGAAACTTTTTATGTGCACTTAACATGTTATGGACAAGCATCATACCAAAAATTAGGTCCAGAAGCAAACAAATGGTGTGTGAATGAAAATTCACAAGTACAAGGTCAAGAATGTGACACCAAATGTTATAACATATGTCCATGTGTCCAAAACAGTGGTATTAAATGGTGAAAATGCCAAACCAAAGCCAAAAGATCATGTCACATGTTATGAATAAGCATGTCAAATTTCAAGGCAATTGGATAAACCATGAGCATTTCACAAATCAATTAGCACAACATGTCATATTGGTATCATGTTCAAACAATCAAGCACATTTAAAAATCCCGAAGCACAAAAATCAGGAAATTAACATCAACAAATAATAGACATTCAAACAAACATGTGGAAAAAAGATTGAATTAATTTGGATTTGCATGCTATTTTTTATGATTTTTGCAATTTGGAGAAAATAAAATGAAATAATGCAAATCATGTGGAAAATGGAAATGAATGAAGTTCAGAAAAATGCAATAGGCAAGGATTGAACTCAGGACAAGCAAGTCACAAAAGCGCTGGAAAATAAAATCAGAAATATGCGCTAGGCCAGGCTCGAACTCAGGTTATCCAGGTCCATGAAGCGCTTAACATGAAAAGCAATTGAAAAAATCCAAAGCATCACAAGCAGGGATCGAACCGAGGTGCATCAGGTTGCAAGCGCGTTTAGCATCAAAACGTTGCGTTTGGCATGGCAAAGGGAAATCACAAGTAATTTCAAAATGTCATGGAGAGATATCGAACTGGAGACAACAAGGTTAAAGGCGCGCGCACAGTGAACCCTAGCGTTTGAACCAGACGGCAGGAATAGTAATTTCGGTCGTCTACTCCGGTTGAACGCCGACGGAGATGATGATTTTTTTTTCCAGAACTTAAAGTATTATACACCGTTGGAACCGTCCTTCTACGTAGAACACGGATCTCACACTCACTAAGCCTAATTCTCATTGATACGAATGGATCGAAGAGAAACAATATGAACATCAAAAATTCCAGTCAACATATCTCATTCAATTCTTAACCAAAACAAAATCTAATCACATCAGAATCACCAGCATCAATAGACCTATCTAATCATGGAAATAAAAAGGCAAGAAGTGAGATTCGAATTCCAACCTTTTTGAAGAGCAGTGTGTTGATTTCGTGGATTCAAGCTCCAAAAATGTCCAGATCGTCTCCTCTACTTGTATCTTGAAGCTTGATGCAAGAAATATCAGCTGAATCCACTTGAATGAAGCTTAATTTTCAAGATCCATCTTCATGAGTTTGTGTTCGATCTGCTTGATTCTTGGCCAAATTCTTCAAACCAAACCTTGATTCTTCACCAATGATGCATTGTGAACATGATTATGCAAGAATATTGATGAGTTATGTGAAGAAAATTCAAGTTTGAATTGAGAGAATTTTTGGAGGGAAATGAAATTTCAGATCTAGAATGTGATTTTATCGCAAATGCAGTTATGATTAAGCTTTTATATGAAGTGTTAATCACCATGCTAATCCACTTAAGCCTTGGTTAATTGAGATTAGGGAGAAATAAGGTGAAATGAAAATTTGGCAAATGTGAGGTGGCATGAGCAATGTGCACGTGAACAAAGCCATGCAAGGTGCAAAATCACTTAAAATCAATAAATAAGCAACATGGAATTGGAATTTTGCTCATGTGATTCACCAAATTTGAATTCTCCATTTTCCCTCCAAAATGCACTTGAATGGACACTTGATCATGTGAGCTTCTTTCATGCAAGGCAATGGTTGATTTGGAAATTGTTGGTCACAAGGAGCATGTTGCAAAAAGAGTGCACCAATTTGGAGTTTTGGATCAAAAGTTATGGCACTTTGAAGTTCCATGCATACTTTGCAATCATTTGTTCATAACTTCTCAACCAATTATCAGATGATCATGATATAGGACTTTTTGAAAAGAGGAGAGAAAGATATTAAACTTTCATGTTAACAAAAAATTCTTTTGAAGCTTCTTTGATGTTGGAAAGTCAAGTTGAATGTGGACCAAAAACTTGCCAGTTTTGGAAACTTGAAATTATAGGTCACTTTCCATTTTTGGAAATTTTTTATTTGACTTCAAAATCTTCAAGATAGATGTTTGACATGATGAATAGACCTTGTTTGAACATGAATGGAGTGTCTCAAATCACTTCCCCACCTCAAAGCCTTCAATTGACCGCATAGTTGATTGTATTGGTCCTCAGATGACCTTGACATGCACTGATGAATCTGAGCTTTTGCCACTTGGGGAATTTACTTCAAAATGAACCTCTAGCTCATATAAGCTCAAAAGAATAACCATGTGGTCCTCACACCAAGAAAATACCAACAGCTCTTGTACAATGGATGCTCTTGAATGGCTTGACCTGTGGTTGCTTAAACTGCAAAACAAATGTTAGATGACATATTTTTGGTGCTTTTGGTTAGTGATTAAAACAAGAAAAGCAATGATATACAATGCAAGCATGCCTGGTGATCAACAATCACTCACAAAGAGATCCCACCCAAAGGTAAGGAAGCAAGATGCTCAAATGATCCTTGAGGCTTATGCTATGAGATGCTATGATGCCATGAGGGATCTTAGGGACAAAATTGGGGTCTTACAGATGCCCCTATTTAAGATCATTCTAGCCGGAGAAATGAAGGTTAAATTCTTCATCTCGACGAGGTAGAATGGGCTTAAATAATAACAAAGAGACAAATTTTGGTCCCTGAGAGACCTCATGATGCAAATGTATGTATGCAAAACAAACTATCTCTGTAGGGATATGTGTCCATAAAGAAGAAAAGGAATAAGGAGAAATTGAAAATCCATAGGAGTAATACACTCACTGATGGAACCGAGACTCTAACGGGACTCTTACGGGGATAAGAAAAGGAAAAAAATGCGTGAGCAGGACACGACTTGAAACTGGAGACTTTACTGGGGAGTAAAGCACTGAAACTGCGTGAGCAGGTCACGACTTGACACTGGGGAAAAGAATTCCAAAAGGAAACCAATCCGATGGAAAGACTCAAGCTGACTCAAAGATGCATGTGCTGGGGAATACGCCAACACGGCAAAACTATCCACAAAGGATACTTCGGATAAAAATCCGGACTCGGGCTGGGGAAAGAGCTGACAAGACAACTCTGCCGGGAAAAACGCATGCATTGGGGAGTAAGCCAACACAGTAAAAGACGAATCACAACAACAACTCCGCTGGGGAAATCTAAGAGACTCTCAAGGGGAAGCAAAAGGATGAGGTGTTACCGGTTAGTGGGCAACAAGCTCAGGAAGAATGAATATCTAAGACCAGTATACGGGTGAGAGATATCAATCGACCAAATCATCTGAGGAAGACCTGACAAAGGTATGTTTCGACTCAAGAAAATCTGACTCCACAGGGGACCAAGGTCAATAATAGGGAGCAGAAAGGAAGGAACACCAGGGATACCGGTTACTGGGTATATAACAGGTGACCGACCGAGGTATGAATTGGTTTGTGTTCCAAAACACTCATCATCCTGGAAGAGAGCAAAAGCAATCTTGTTAAAGGATGGACATTCGATTCCACAAGGAATACGAATCTTACTCGAATGGGGAAGGACAGAAGGCTTCAATCAAAGAGCGCATGAGATGTATTATATATTGCCGTCATAACATAGATAATATACTCACATGGAAGATTATCCGTAACCGGGTTGTAGGTTGTTAAAGGATAAATCGACCGAAACGTGAATTGGTTTGTGTTCCAAAACACTCATCATCCTAGAAGAGAGCTGAAAAAGCAAACTTGTTAAAGGATGGACATTCGATTCCACAAAGGGAAAACGAATCTTACTCAACTGAAGAAAGACAAAACTTCGACTGAAGAATGCATGAGATATATTATCTATTACCGTCATAACGTAGATAATATACTCGCATGGAAGATTATTCGTAACCGGGTTGTAGGTTGTTAAAGGATAAATCAACCGAAATCGTGAATTGGTTTGTGTTCCAAAACACTCATCATCCTGGAAGAGAGCAAAAGCAAAAAGGATGGACATTCAATTCCACAAGGAATACGAATCTTACTCAACTGAAGAAAGACAAAACTTCGACTGAAGAGTGTATGAGATATATTATCTATCACCGTCATAACGTAGATAATATACTCGCATGGAAGATTATCCGTGACCGGATTGTAGGTTGACAAAGGATAATCGACCGAAAAGAAAGGCATCGAGATACCGAATTAGGTATGTAATGATGACCAATCAAAAGGGAGAAACAATCATTACCAGCAACAAAAAGGGTAAACGAGAGATGACTCACTGGGGATAAATTGCAAGCATACGGCAATTATCCAAACAAAAAGGGGTAGAATGGATATTCGATTCCGCAATGGAACACGAATCTTACTCAACTGGGGAAACACAACAGGCTTCGACCGATGAGTGCATGAGATATATTATCTATTACCGTCAGAACGTAGATAATATACTCGCATGGAAGATTATCCACAACCGGTTACTGGGTAAACAAAGGATAAATCATCCGAAAAGAAAGGCATCGGGATACCAAAACTAGGTATATAATGATGACCGATCAAAGGGAGCAACAGACATTACCGGCAAACGGTAAATGAAAGAGGACCCGCTGAGGATAAAATTGCTAGCATACGGCAATTATCCACAAGAAGGAGGGAATATCAACATCGAATACTGGATGAAGATAACCACAAAGAGGGGATTACATCTACCGAATACTGGGTAGAAAACCACGGAAGAGTAACCGTCATCGGTTAGGATGAACAACAAGGTTAACTTTGCAAAGGAGAGAAAATAGGATTTATAACTACCGAATACGGCGTAGTAGCCCAAAAAATCTGCTGAGGATAAGGATAGGGTTTACAACTACCGAATATCGGGTAGAAAACCGCAAACTCCGTTGGGGATAAGATGAATGATTGCCGGTTACTGAGCAAATATTCATTTATACCGCGGGGAAGCACAAACTCCGATGGGGAGAAAACAAAATAGGATTTACGACTACCGAATACGGGGTAGAAGACCACAAAATCCGCCATCAACCAGAATGAACCAGAAAGGTTACCTCTGCTAGGGGATGAAAATAGGATTTACAACTACCGAATACGGGGTAGAAAACCATAAAGATAGGACTTACAACTACCGGTTACTGGGTAGAGGCCACAAAGATAGGACTTACAACTACCGGTTACTGGGTAGAAGCCACAAAAATCCACTGAGGATAAGGTGAAAAACATTGGCGACCTTACTGAGAAACACCAAAACAGTCACGAAAGGGCCAATTTAGGACCAAACCAAAAAGGCAAATCGAATCAAGACTCATCCTAATGAGGATATAACTCAATTAGGGAATCCATCCCAATGTGTGTGTTGGGAGGAAACGGAAACAACCGTCATCCACGAGGATATAACTCAGTGGGGAAATGGCAGAAGGAAAGATAAATATTTTCTGCTTAAGGGGCTGACTCTATATTGAGAGATTAGACACCCGACATCTGCTTGGGGAGATCTACTGGGGAGATCTATATCACCAATTAGCAGGAGACAACAATCAAAAGATATATGGCAAAATATGCAACATGAATATCTGAATGTTAATGATTATGCATGTATATGTGTGGTTTATGTATGATGAATGCTGACAAATAGACATATTTAACACAAACAGGTCCAGGAATCAAGCACCCGGTACTACATCTCAAGCGAGAAAGCCAGAAACCCCACTGGAGAGTATCCAATCTGCTGGAGATCTAGATGCTAGAAAGCCAAGATATGCTGGAGAAATCAGAGATATCAGGAAATCACAAAATCTTTGAGTGATGGATCATCAACCAATCCGGCTAGGAAAAGGAGTCATCTCACGGGCAAACACTGCCACAACAGCAACTCATGTTGGGGAGATCCAGATACCATAAAACAATAGTATCTCTATTGGGGATGGATCAACATAAACAAAGCTCATCACACCAACAACTCAGCTGGGGAAAGGAGCTCATTGCACAGGCAGAAACTGCCACAACAGCAACTCCAAACAACTCCACTGGGGAATCCACCGAGGGATATAATAGGAGTCTGGGGAACAACCACCAAAAACCAAACTCATTGAGGAGATCACACTCGCTGAGGAGCAAAGATCGCACAAGTAGAATCTGCCACACAAGTAACTCTACTGGGGGATCAGAGATATCAGGAAATCACCAAATCTCTGCAGGGGAGAAAAACATAAGGGAATCCGGAGGGAGCATCAGTCGCAACCGGAGAAAAGAGTTCATCGCACAGGCAGAAACGGCCACAAAACAACTCTGCTGGTGACTTCATTGCGGAAGATATGAGATGAAACTGGTGATCAAACACCGAGTACCAAACCTGCTGAGAAAATTACATCCTGCTGAGGAGAGAAGATCTCTGCTTTGCTGCTGAAAGGGAGAGTGGTGAACATCTCAACAAACATACCACTCAGGGATGAACCAATCAGATAAAGTTCTTCACACCAACCTCTCTGGTGGGGATATATCCGAAGGAAATCTGGGGACCAACTGCCAAATACCGAATCTTCCAGAGAGTATCACACCTGCTGGTGAGGAAAGAGTGTTGCTCTGCTAGAGAAATGAAGGTTTAAATCTTCAACAAGCGCTCTGCTTGGGAACTGCCCCACAATAGTGTTCAAACAACACTCTACTGGGGATGAACCACAAAAGTGTTCAAACAACACTCTACTGGGGATGAACCACAAGAGGGGCCCAGAGGAGGAAGATTCAGATAGACTTAAGAAGACAAGGACAATTTGTCTTTGTGGTGTATGTAATTAGGTTATGGTTATAATGGATTAAGTCCTTCTGGAGAAAGCGAAATCACCTTGGTATGGTGGATTTGAGGTAACTTCGTTAACAGCGAACCAGTATAAAAATAAATTTGTTCTTTTTCTTGTTCGTATTTGTTGGTTCTTGTGTTGGCAGCAATTTTGGTAAAACCTAGAGTGTTCACAAGATGTCACATGTGTTGCCTTAACATAAGATATCATGTACCTGCTGGATGTTTAAAATATAATTATGCAGGATTGTTCCAAGATGTCAGACCCGATGTCATGACATTTGTATACAGAACATTCAGTCTGAATGTTATGTATTATATGATTGCGTTTTTAATGCAAATCTATGTATGATTGAAGATATGATTTACACGCACATTCAATCATTAATTACAACCAAATTTACTTATTTTCCAAAGAGATCTAATCAGCTGTCATGAGAAGATTTGAATGGAAAATAGTTTTAGGGTTTTATGATGTCCAAGCCCAGCCAAATGCTTCTATAAAAAGGACATGGAAAACCTTATTTGTAACACAAGAAATAAGGAACAAAATATTGAGAGAGAATAAGGGTTTAAGTCTTGTGTGGTCGTGTGTTTTATAAGCCATTCAATTCATCCATAGATGATTGAATTGGTCTGATTTTTGAGTTGTAATTTGTCACTCAAAGCTTTTAAGCATGAGTGTGTGTCTACTTGATTGAAGCTGTTAAGTAAGATCAAGTGTGTGTCTTTGAAGAGTGTCTTCTTTTCATTATAATTGTTATTTATATCACTGGTGTGATTGAGGGGGAGTGAGTGGGATCTCATATCTAAGAGTTCTTAGGTAGAAGTCACACGGGTAGAGATCAGGTGAAAAAGACTGTAACTTATGTTGTTTACTGAGAGTCTTTGAACTGATTCTATTTAGTCGATTTCCTTCCTGGCTTGGTAGCCCCCAGACGTAGGTGAGTTGCACCGAACTGGGTTAACAATTGCTTGTGTCTCTTGCATTATTGTTCTCTATCTTTTATCTTGTTTGTATTATTCAGATATTAGTGTCGTGACATTACCTTCGACATCTCATATCTGATACCAGAATTTCAATTGGTATCAGAGCAGGCATCCTGCTCTGGTTCTGGGTGAGATCTAGAGATGATACTTTCTGGTACTATGGAGAGATATGGAGGATTTGTTCACAGGCCACCTATTTTGGATGGATCCAACTATGACTACTGGAAACCTCAAATGGTAGCCTTCCTAAAATCTCTGGATAATAAGGCTTGGAAGGTTGTGTTAACAGGTTGGGAACATCCAGTAGTTACTAAGGAAGGAGAAGCTACAACTGATAAGAAGCCTGAAGAACAATGGACCAAGGAAGAGGATGATCTAGCCCTTGGAAATTCTAAAACATTGAATGCTATATTCAATGGAGTAGACAAGAATATCTTCAGATGAGTAAACAATTGTGAGGTGGCTAAAGATGCTTGAGACATTCTCAAAACCACTCATGAAGGCACCTCTAGAGTGAAGATGTCTAGACTGCAGCTGATCACTACCAAGTTTGAAAATTTAAGGATGAAAGAAGATGAAAATATTCATGAATTTCATATGAATATCCTTGAAATTGCTAATGCCTCAGGAGCCCTGGGAGAGAAGATGTCAGATAAAAATTAGTAAGGAAAATACTCAGGTCACTCCCTAAGAGATTTGCTATGAAGGTGACATCCATAGAAGAGTCTCAAGACATCTCCAATATGAGAGTTGATGAGCTAATTGGATCCCTCCAAACATTTGAGATGGGAATGTGTAATGGATCTGAAAAGAAAGCCAAAAGCATAGCCTTCATGTCAAACACTGAGGAGGAAGGTGGTCAAGATATTGATGAAGATCTGGTAAATGATGTACAATGCTGGGAAGACAGTTCAACAGACTTCTGAAAAAGATGGATGTAAGATCTAAGGCTAATGTCAAGAACATCTCATCTGACATCAATAAATCCAACAATGCTGGAAGAAGAACAAGGTAATATGAAAAGCCCAAAGAGGGAAAAGGAGTTCAGTGCCATGAATGTGAAGGGTATGGACACATTAGAACTGAATGTGGAACCTACCTCAAGAAACAGAAGAGGAGTCTTGATGCCACTTGGTTTGATGAAAGTGAAACAGAAGATTCTGCAAATCTTATGACTGCCTTGACTGGAAGATGGGGTTCTGATGAAGACTCAAGTGATGATGAAGTAACCTTTGAAGAGTTAGCCACTACCTACAGAAAGTTGTGTCACAGAAGTGCAGAAGTGTGTCAACAAGTTGAAAGCCAGAAGAAAGTGATAGCACAGTTGGAGAATGAGAAGGCAGAACATGTGGAAACCATCTCCAAGTTGAAGACTAAAGTTGTATTCTTGAATTCTAAACTAGATGAGATGACCAAGTATGTAAGAATGCTAAACAATGGATCTGGCACCTTAGATAAAATTCTCCAGACTGGACAAATAACAGGAGACAAATCTGGCATTGGGTTCAATGAATCTAAGCCTGAGTGCAGTTACATTGGTGGCAAACCTAAATCCAAACCTAAGTGCAACCATATTGACAGCAAACCTGAGATGTCACATCATATGTCACAACATCATAAAGGAAGACAACAGAAAGGGAAACACCAAAGATGGAGATGTCATTACTGTGGAAAATTTGGCCACATAAAGCCTTTCTGTTATAAGCTGTATGGTTATCCTAGTCCTGCTCATCATCAACCTAGACCCAAACATCACAAACCTGTCAACAAAAAGCAATGGGTTCCTAGGACTAATGTTACAATTCTGATAGCTCACACTTCCTTCAGAGTTTCAGCCAAAGAAGATTGGTATTTTGACAGTGGGTGCTCCAAACACATGACTCGAAACAAAAACCTGCTAACTGGCCTTCATCCTCATGCCACAAGTTATGTAACCTTTGGTGATAGAGAAAAGGGTGAAATCAAGGGGATTGGTAAGCTTGATTGCCCTGGAGTTTCTGACCTTGACAATGTCCTACTTGTTAAGGGATTGACTGCAAATCTAATAAGCATCAGTCAACTGTGTGACCAAGGTCTAAATGTAAACTTCACTAAAACTGAATGTCTGATTACTAACAAAGAAAATTAAGTAATCATGAAAGGAGTCAGGTCTAAAGACAACTGTTACATGTGGAGTTCACAAGAAACTGGTTATTCTTTAATGTGTACTTTAGCCAAAGAAGAAGAAGTGAAGATATGGCTTCAAAGATTGGACCATCTGCATCTCAAAGGTATATAGAGGATTATATCGGTTGAAGTTGTTAGAGGAATTCCCAACTTGAAGATTGATGAAGGAAAAGTCTGTGGAGAATGTCAGATTGGAAAACAGACAAGGATGTCACACCAGAAGCTCAGACATGACACCACTTCCAAAGTTCTGGAACTCCTCCATATGGATTTGATGGGACCCATGCAGGTGGAAAGCCTTGGTGGGAAGAAGTATGCATATGTAGTGGTGGATGACTTCTCCAGATACAACTGGATCAATTTTATAAGAGAAAAATCTGATGTTTTTGAAGTCTTCAAAGATCTTTGTCTAAAACTTCAAAGAGAAAAGGAAAGTCCAGTTATCAAAATTAGAAGTGATCATGGGAAGGAATTTGAGAACAACAAATTTGCTGAATTCTGTTCTTCAGAAGGAATTCATCATGAGTTCTCATCTCCCATTACTCCCCAGCAAAATGGTGTGGTGGAAAGGAAAAATAGAATCCTTCAAGAATCAGCCAGAGCTATGATTCATGCTAAGAGATTGCCTTACCACTTTTGGGTTGAAGCTATGAACACAACCTGCTATGTTCACAACAGAGTGACCTTGAAGAAAGGGACTCCTATAACCCTATATGAAGTATGGAAAGGGAGAAGACCTACAGTCAAATACTTTCATGTGTTTAGTAGTAAATGTTATATCTTGACTGGTCGTAAACAAAGAAGGAAGATGGATCCCAAAAGTGATGAAGGAATTTTCCTGGGATACTCAACAAACAGCAGAGCATATAGAGTCTTTAATTCCAGAACAAAAGTAATGATGAAGTCTATCAATGTTGTGGTTGATGACCAACAAATTGATGTCACAGACGATGTTGAGACATCTGTGAATGATCCCCCAGTTGATTTCTTAGACAAAATAAGGAGAGTGAACCTCCTCAAGCTGAACCAAAAGCCAGTCACATAAACCAAGTGAAGAGAATACTAAAATATGTCAATGGCACCAGTGACTATGGGATGTTATATACTCATGGATCTGGATCTACGCTGACTGGTTACTGTGATGCTGACTAGGCTAGAAGTGCCGATGATAGGAAAATCACATCAGGTGGATGTTTCTTCTTGGGGAACAACTTGATATCATGGTTTAGCAAGAAACAAAATTGTGTGTCCCTATCCACTGCTAAAGCTGAATACATAGCAGATGGGAGTAGTTGTTCTCAACTAGTTTGGATGAAACAAATGTTGACTGAATACAATGTCACAGAAGATGTCATGACATTGTACTGTGACAACCTGAGTGCTATAAATATTTCTAAGAATACTATTCAGCATAGCAGGACAAAGCACATTGATATTCGTCATCACTTCATTAGAGAACTTGTGGAAGAGAAAATCATAGCATTGGAGCATGTCACTACTGAAATGCAATTAGCTGACATATTTACAAAGGCTTTGGATGCTAATCAGTTTGAATGTTTAAGAGGGAAATTGGGGATTTGTATTCATGAGAATTTATAGCAATTAAAGTGGAATGTAAAAGGTAATAAAAATATTGTCTGCTCATTTAAAAGAAAGTGCCCCATTTATGGTAAATCATTACCTAGTATTGGAACTACCATCTATACCATTTTCACACTTATCCTCAGCACAACCACTTCCATCTTCATCAAACTGTATCAACCATCTCTGCTAGGGCAACAAAAATATTTTCACAAGTTCAACAAAATGTCACAACATCCGTCTTCTTCTGGTTCAAAACCCACTCACAAAGCAAGAACTCCCTCCATGGATTTTCTGGATGAAGATGTTTTTGAAGTTATTCCTCTCTTAGTAATCCCAGGCGACTCCCCTGGTCCATCTTCCACGGAAGGAAACACTCAAGGTAACAATTCTGACAACCCTCCTCCTAAGGATGACATGCATTATACTGATCGTGTCATTAGGAATCTGGTCATAAGGATCCTAAATGAAGGACACTCAGTCAAGGGAGTTTTGACTCCTCTATCTAGAAGGGACTCCTAACCTGAGGTGGAACCTCAAATTGAGAAAGATGATGATTCATCTAGGTCAGAGAAAGACATTGTTGTAGAAGGACTGTGTTCTTTAGGGAAAACCATGCCTAGCAAGAAACCTGTAGATGCTTCTCAGTCAAAATAGCATGACACTGCTGAGAAATTGATTGATTTGGAAGAAGAAAGCTCAGATGAGGAAGATGACACCTTGCTTCATCACTTGGAGCCAAGTGTTGCAAAGAGAATGAAGACCAGGAAAGGGAGGTCTGTGGTTGAGATGATGACAGCCAAAACTAGTAAAAAGGTTGCTGCTGTAGGTCCTTCAAAATCATGGAGTAAAGTGGAAGTTAAGAAGAGAAAGGTCAGATAAATTTCTAACTCTGAAGATGATGTCGAAGACGATGTCCCAGACATCTCTCCTGCTAAAAAGCAAACTGCTAGAAAATCCCCAGCTAAGGTTGCTGTTGTGCATTTGGATAACATTTCCTTTCATTTGGAAGATGGTGCAGCCAAGTGGAAATTTGTTATATAGATGAGAGTTGTTATGGAAAGGGAGCTAGGAAAGGAGGATGTGGAAGTGAAGGAGGTTATGGAATTGATCAAGTCTGCTGGTTTGATGAAAACAGTTAGTGCATTACCCCAATGTTTTGAAGGTCTTATGAAGGAGTTTGTGGTAAACATCCCGGAGGATATTGCTGACAAGAACAACAAAGAGTTATGCAAAGTGTTTGTTAGAGGAAGGTGTGTAAGGTTCTCCCCAACTGTAATCAATAAGTTCCTAGGAAGAGGAAAAGAAGGAGTTGTTGAACTAGAGGCCACAAACAATGAATTCTTTAGGACAATCATTGTTGGTCAAGTCAAGGAATGGCCAAGCAAAAAGCATTTATCTGCTGGCAAATTAACTGTAAAATATGCTATCTTGCATAAGATAGGGTCAGCCAATTGGGTACCAACAAACCACATCTCAACAATCTCTAATGTTATTGGAAGGATAATATATGCTATTGGAACCAGGCTCAACTTTGATTATGGAAGGTTCATGTTTGAACAAATTGTTAGACATGCTTCCACTAATGCAGTGAAGCTGCCAATTGCCTTTCCCTCAATCATTTGTGGAATAATTTTAAGCCAGCAACCTGGTATTTTAAACACAAGTGATATCCCCAGTAGAAGGAAGCCTCCATTGTCAATTCATTATAAGTTATTTGAAGGCAGTCATGTCAATGACATTGTCATGACATCTGCAATGAAGAAGCCAGCCTCTCAAGGTGGCCTGATTGCTCAATTGAAAGAAACCTGTAAGGAGTTGGAAACTGGGATTAGGGTGGCTAAGGCTAGGAAAGAGGCTTTAGAGGTTCTCATTAGTAGCTTGGAGCAAGAAGAGATGGATACGGTTGGTGAAGCCAAGGAAACAGATGCCCACATCTTAAGTGAGAGGTCTAATTCTCAAGATCAATCTAGTGGCAGTTCTGGATCTGAAGGTGAAGAAGATGCTACCTCCCCAAACTAAGTTGTGGTGATGATGGTCCCCCTGTTAATGATGTGTGTTCTGGATGCTTGGATGATTGGATGCTTTGATGTTTGTAGTTTTTTTGGCAGTCCTTTTTGATGCCATGATGTAATTTTTGGGATCTTTATGAGTTCCCTGGATTTCTGATTATCTCAGCTAATGCAGTTGTGTATAATTATGGTTTGTACCACCTGACATTTATGTTTAACATTTTATATGTTATAACATCCTTTGTGACATTCTCTGCTGTACTGATTGACATTTATTTTGTCCAATTGGTCACTTTGGTCTATTTTGACTAAAAACGAGGAGAAGTTATTAGGTGTGAGGTGCAGTTTATGTGTGGAGATGTGGAGAGATGCGGTTAATATGTGCTGAAATAGCTAGCTAGGCTAAACAAGTGATAACTGATATTGAACAGAATAATGTTCTGTGTTGTACAGGTGATGTTGAAGGAGATGTCAGAAGGAGGTTCTGAATGTTAACATGTTGAAGATGTTGAAGATGTTGAAGGAGATGTCAGAAGGAGGTTCTGAATGTTAACATGTTGAAGGAGATGTCAGAAGGAAATTCTGAATGTTACAGGTGCAGTTATTGTTGAAGGAGATGTCTGTGTTGAACAGACTTAGGGGGAGAAGAAGAACCCATGTGTTTGATGTGTGTATTACTAGTTGTGTTTATTGCTTCTGCTGCTGCTTAACTGCTGATATGCATTTACTCTTGTGAACAAAATGGACTGATATATGTTTTAGCCAAAATTTGCCAAAGGGGGAGTTTGTTGGTTCTTGTGTTGGTAGCAATTTTGGTAAAACCTATAGTGTTCACAAGATGTCACATGTGTTGTCTTAACATAAGATATCATGTACCTGCTAGATGTTTAAAATATAATTATGCAGGATTGTTCCAGGATGTTAGACCCGATGTCCTGACATCTGTATATAGAACATTCAGTCTGAATGTTATGTATTATGTGATTGCGTTTTTAATACAAATCTATGTATGATTGAAGATATGATTTACGCGCACATTCAATCATTAATTACAACCAGATTTACTTATTTTCCAAAGAGATCTAATCAGCTGTCATGAGAAGATTTGAATGGAAAATAGTTTTAGGGTTTTATGATGTCCAAGACCAGCCAAATGTTTCCATAAAAAGGACATGGAAAACCTGATTTGTAACACAAGAAATAAGGAACGAAATATTGAGAGAGAATAAGGGTTTAAGTCTTGTGCGGTCGTGTGTTTTGTAAGTCATTTAATTCATCCATAGATGATTGAATTGGTCTGATTTTTGAGTTGTAATTTGTCACTCAAAGCTTTTAAGCATGAGTGTGTGTCTACTTGATTGAAGCTGTTAAGTAAGATCAAGTGTGTGTCTTTGAAGAGTGTCTTCTTTTCATTGTAATTCTTGTTTATATCACTGGTGTGATTGAGGGGGAGTGAGTGGGATCTCATATCTAAGAGTTCTTAGGTAGAAGTCACACGGGTGGAGATTAGGTGAAAAAGACCGTAACTTGTGTTGTTTACTGAGAGTCTTTGAACTAATTCTATTTAGTGGATTTCCTTCCTGGCTTGGTAGCCCCCAGATGTAGGTGAGTTGCACCGAACTGGGTTAACAATTGCTTGTGTCTCTTGCATTATAGCTCTCTATCTTTTATCTTGTTTGTATTATTCAGATATTAGTGTCGTGACATTACCTTCGACATCTCATATCTGATACCAGAATTTCAGTATTGTTGCTTTGTTAAGTTGGTTTGAAAAAGATTTTGTTTTTAGAAACCCAATTCATACCCCCATTTCTTGTGTTTCATGCCACCTTCAATTGGCATCAGAGCTTCGGTTATGGTCTTGATAAGATGTCAAACACTTAACAGTGTCAAATAAAGATCCATCATGAAACACGATGACTGCCCTTCCACCACCAGTTGCTCAAACAAATGATAGAGATCACTACAATGCTAAACCTCCAGTTTTTTATGGAGATAAATTTGACTATTGGAAGGATTAAATAGAGAGCTTCTTTCTAGGTCACGATGTTGATCTATGGCATATGGTAGTTGATGGCTACGTACATCTAGTAGATGCAAGTGGCAATCAAGTGAAAAGAAAAGTGATGACTGATTAACAAAAGAAAGACTATAAGAATCATCACAAAACAAGAACCATCTTGATAAATGTTATTTTATACGTTGAGTATGAGAAAATCATAAACAGAGATACTACTAAATTTATATTTGATTCTCTGAAGATGACACATGAAAGAAATTCTAAAGTAAAAGAAACTAAGACTCTTGCCCTGATTAAAAAATATGAAGCATTCAAGATGGAGGATAAAGAAACTATTGAGAAAATATTCTCAAGGTTTCAGACTTTGGTTGCAAGACTTAAGGTCCTGGATAAAGGGTATTCTACTACTGATCATGTTAAAAAGATCATCAGAAGTCTACCTAAGTGTTGGAGATCTATGGCAACAACTTTGAAGTTATCAAAGGATCTTAACAAAACTTCTATTAAAGAACTAGTTAATTCTTTAAAAAATCATGAGATTGAGTTCGAGGAAGATGAGCCCAAGAGAAAGAGCAAGTTTGTTGCTCTAAAGTCTTCAGGATGATCTGAGAAGACTAAATCTCTTCAAACTGAAACTGATGAAGACTCTGAACAAGAATTAGAAGAAGAAGACAAGTTGTCTCTTATGTCCAAACGCATTAATTAACTGTGGAAGAAAATGCAAGGAAAATTCAGAGGACAAAGAAGGACATGTGGTCGTTCTGAGTCCACTTCTGGATCCAAGAAGGCTGGAGCTGGCAAAGAACTCATGTGCTTTAAATGCAAGGAGCCTGACCACTTCAAGAATGAATGTCCTAAGTTAATGAAAGAAAGGCCCCAAAAGAACTTTAGGGGAAAGAAGAAAGGTCTAATGGCTACATAGTATGATTCAGAGTTATCAGAAGATGACTCTGAAGAAGAGAAGACTAACGTGACACTGATGTGTTGCACATAAGCTCCTGCAGAAATGATTCAATTAGAGTCAGAATCAGAGTCATATTCTGAAGAGGTATTTTTTGAACTATCTCGTTCTGAGCTTGAATCTAGTTTATCAGAAGTTATGGAAAAGTATCTAAATCTTCTGGACAAATACAAGGATATGGAGAAGATTCATATATATGAATCAGAAGCTTACTGTAAGCTTCAGAAAGACTTTTCAAGTTTGAGTGAAGAAAATCTTATTTTAAAAACCAAAAACTCTGTGCCTCCAAGAAAGAGCCTCAAACCTGAAAAGGAAATTCTTTCTAAAGCCTCTATAGGTTCTGGAGATATCATAAAGAAATATGATAAATCTTTCCAGGTTTTTTTTGCTAGAAGTCTGATGATTGCTTCCATGATTTATGGCGTTAGCTGAAACGGGACAAGGGGTATTGGCTCTGATTTTGATGACGAATCTGATTCTGAAAAAGATGACAAGCCAAATACTCTTCAGTCACATTTTGTTCCTTATGGAAAACAAAATGATGTTAGGCCTAAAGGTAGAACTATTTCTAAATCTAAGGCTAAAACAAACTTATTCAAACTCGCTGGTGAAAGTTGAAGCTTTCAAATTCAATATATAATCATAACTTTCATCATAATAATTCTTTAAAAAACATGTCATACGGGAAATGATATCAAGTTTCTAAATGGTAAAATTTACTTTGATAGAGACATTATTCATGTTAAACAGTTGTTCTATATAACATAATCTTCTTTCAATGGACACATGTACTCTCCAATTCACGAGTTTTCAATTATTAAATGTTTTAACATCAAATATCGACCTCCTATCACACTTATAATCACACAAGTTAATTGCAGTTTTTCTAGTCATAATTGGATTAAATGCAACATTGATGAACATTCAAAAGAAAATTTTTGAATATCAACTTGTGGTGACATATTTAAGGATATTTCCGGAACATTCTTGAGAGTTTTTTCAACTAAGATTGAACTTTGGACCTTCTTTTCAGGTGAGTAGTATGAAATCATGTTTGCTATCAAATATGCTAACAACAGAAATTGAAAAAAAATCTTTGACTTGAAACTGACTCAATGATGACCATTTATGCATTTTTTTAAATTTGAATATTATTCACTGTCATCTTTAATTAAATGGAAGAATAATTTACACACTATATGTTTTTTTTAAATTTAAGATATCTCACATTTTTAAAGAGAGAATTGCATGTACATATATATTATCTAATGGGTATATTTCTCTTGAGTATAACACTTTGTGAGATCCAGTTTCTATTCGTGCTCTTAAAAAAAAAATTAAAAAAAATTACTTACATAAAATATGGTTAAATTTTATGTCTCTATCTTTTCACTGTTTTCTTTTTATTTCCAATAATTTAATTTAATTTAATTAAAAAAATACTCAATTAAATATTTTAAAAAATTGATTAATAATCAACTTGTTGACTTTTGTTCAATAATTTGTTTCCTCTCTTTTATCATTACATGTATGTTTATTTTTTATAAGTCAACTAGTTGACTTTTATTTAAATAATAATTTTATGACTATTTTATTATCTCCCTAAAAAATCTATATCAGCCCATGCCCACTACGTTGAATGTATACATCAATTTCAGTCGTTGCTCTATATGAGTATATGACACACGTTTGTTAATTAGTTATGCGTCTCTAATTTTTATATAATTTTATCAATTTTCAAATATATTAAAAAATATTGGTATTATAATTAATGTTTGTATTATGCGTATGACAATTAATTAGTAAATTATTATTTGTGCATAAATATGTTTAATATTAACTTTTGTTGAATAATTCAGCACTCAATTTATTAAACTCATATTCAACATTTCAATTATTTAATATTGTATTATTTTTTATATTTAATTATTTAATTATTTTTATGACAAATTTTTATGAGGGTTTTTAGTATGGATCTTAATTTTTTTTTAATAATGGTTTTCGTTTTTGTGAATGGTTCAATATTCTAAAACACTCGGTTTAGAAAGGAGGAAAAAAAGTTCAAAGGGTTATAATATGAACCAACATATCTTGAAAATTTTGAACCATAAAAGTTAGCGTAAGACATTGTTCTTTCCCACTTTCCTTATGGGAAAGGAAGAAGGTGGGAATAAAAGTAGACATGCTTTCGAGTGCAATCTTCATGCTCAAATTAAAGTCTTTGGTCTCTTCCACTTTTGGATTAATTAGTAGTACCATATTTCTAAGTTGAATATAGTACTAGATATTGACTTTTATAAAAAAAATATAACCTATATGAAAATGTATTCACTTTGATTTTACACAAGAGAAAACGAACATTATATATGGTAAGGATAAGGATTACACATAACTACTTAAAAAATACCTTTTATAATTAATGTATCGTGAAAGGTTATGAAACATTTGTTGGAATTTTGCCAAATTTTTATTCAAGAATTTCACCAAAATTTGATGAATTATGAATCAATTTTGATGAATAAGAATTAATTCTTTTTTATTGATTAACCCTCTTCTTTACTTTTCACTCGATTGAATTTATCAACCTTAGTTGAAAGATGATATCGTTGCACGATGATTATTGAAAGGAAAAACGAAAAGATGAATTGAGGAATAAAGGAGAAATTAAGGTTATAAAGAAAAGAGAAGAAAAATAATAATTTTTGCAGAGTTTTTTTTTTCTTTCAAACTGGAATATTATTCACACACTATGTTATTTACAATGACATGATACATCCTTATTTATAGGCTGAGATTGCTTGCACACCAAACAATTTCCAACTACCCTAACTAACTCACTTAAACAATAACAAATAAAGTTAAGTCTAAAGTTTCAGTCGAAGACACACTTCTTTCTACATTTTGACAGCAAATATAATTTTGACACATAGAGCATTTCGACAACAATAGACTCTGTCGAAAATGTTGCTTTGATACAAAGAATTATACTTTCAACATATCCCCTAATTAATTATGTCTAAGCTATTTGTATTCAGAATTGCTCTTAGTCTTTTGAACACTTCAACCAACATGCATTTCGTCATGATGTATGCAATCTGATTCTCAGTTCTGGAGTGTTCCAAGTTCAGCTTCTCTTTTGCCACTTGCTCTCGAAGATAATTGAACCTCATTTCGAGGTGCTTGCTTCTTCTATGTGCTATCGATTCTTCGCCATATTAATAGCTGACATGCTGTCGATCTTCATGGTAATTTCTCCATGATTCTTCCCTGTAATTTTTTTGACCAAATACACCATCCACGTTGCTTGACATGCACAGAGAAAAGCATATATATACTCTGCTTCATACGACGACAATGCTACTACTGGTTCTTTTCTTAAACTCCAAGCAACTAGTGCACCACCTAGCATAAACACATAGATAGTTGTTGATTTTCTATCCTTGGTATCACTACACCAACTTAAGTCAGTGTAATCCACTAGTTTGCATTCTTTTACTTTATCGGCTGCAGGAAGTAAATTAGGGTTTTAGAGAAAAGAGAAGAAGAGGAAGAATTTCTGCAAAGTTTCTCTGTGCTTTCAAACTGCATTATTCTTCACACACTGTGTTATTTACAATGATAGGGTACATCCATATTTATAGGTTGAGATTGCTTGCACACCAAGAAGTCTCCAACTAACCTAACTAACTCAGCTAAACAATAACAAATAAAGTTAAGTCTGAAGTTTCTGTCGAAGACACACTTCTTTCGACATTTCAACAATTATAATTTTGACACATAGAGCATTTCGACAACAATAAACTTTGTCAAAAATGTTGCTTTGACACAAAGAATTATACTTTCAATACACCACCTAATTCATTGTATCTAAGCTATCTACATTCATCACTTCTATTAGTGTTTTGAACACTTCAACCAACACGCCTTTCGTCATGATGTATTTCAGTTCTGCATTGCTCCAAGTCCAACTTCGCTTTTGCCACTTGCTCTCGAAGATAATGAAACCACATTTCGATGTGCTTTCTTCTTCCATGAGCTATCGATTCTTCACCAAATTAATAGCATACATGTTATCGATATTCATGGTAATTGCTCAATGATTCTTCCTTGTAATTTCTTCGACCAAATTCACCATCCACGTTGCTTGACATGCATAGAGAGAAGCATTTATGCATTATGCTTCACATGACGATAATGCTACTACTGGTTCTTTTCTTGAACTCGAAGCAACTGGTGCACCAACTAGCATAAACACATAGCCAGTTGTGGATTTTCTATTCTCAACATCACTACACTAACTTGAGTCAGTGTAATCCACTAGTTTGTATTCTTTTACTTCATCAACTGCAGGAAATAAAATGTCATGGTCGAGGGTTCCTTTAAGATACCTTAGTATCCTCTCCGTCGCTGCTAGATGTGATACCTTTGACTTCTGCATGAATCTACTCACCATACCGACAATGTATGCTAGATCAAGTCTTATGTGACAAAGGTGTCGAAGTGATCCAATGAGTCTTCTGTACTGCATTGGATTGAGATTATCTTTATCTGTGTCTTTCGACAGTTGCAATCTTGGCTCAGTTGGAGTCGAAGTTGGGTTACAATATTGCATCTCAAATCTCTTGAGTATTTCGCCTCATATCTTCTTTGGTACCTCATTAAACCTCTACTACACTTGTATAATTCAATACCAAGGAAGTATGAGAGATTTCCCAAGTCTGACATTTCAAACTTCTCACTTAAGTCGTGTTTGAAGTCTTCGATCTCCTTTTTGTAACTTCATATTATCAACAGGTCATCGACATAGAGACATGGTATAAATAACTCACTCTTGCTTCTTCTTACATATACTCCATGTTAAGTTTTGCACTTCACAAACTCCTCCCCCCTTAGAAAGCTACCTATTTTCTTATTCCAAGCTCTTGGAGCTTGCTTAACTCCATACAGGGCTTTATGCAGCTTGTATACCTTGCTTTCTTTGTCTTGTTTCACAAACCCAACTAGTTATGCAACATAAACTTCTTCATCTAATGGTCCATTCAGGAATTCCTATTTCACATCTATTCGACACATGTACCAATTGTTCATGTTTGCTAGACCAATAACCAACCTGATTATTTCGATCCTAACAATAGGTGCAAAAACTTCGTTGAAGTCGACTCTATCTTTGTGAAGAAATCCTTTCACCACAAGCCTTGCCTTGTGTCGAGTTACTTTTCCTTTGGGATTCAACTTCATCTTGTATAACCACTTCGCATCGCCTTCCTTCTTGCCATGAGGAAATTCGATAAGTGGCCAAGTGTTGTTGACTTCGATGGACTTCACTTCTTCATTCATTGCTTTTATCCACTTAGAATCCTCCAATGCTTCAACTGCATTGACTGGTTCGACATCTTCATAGAAAGCATAGTGTACCAGCTCACCTTCATCATCGACCACATCATCTGATGTAATCACACATTCTTGCAACCTTGCAGGCATGTGTAAGGTTCTTTGAGGTTTGCTTGTGCTTGCTTGACCTCTGACTTCTTCTTGTCAAACTTCTCTTTTGACTTCACTTGTTGTTTCTTCATATAATATTCTCACTGAATCCTTCTTTACATTTTCAGTACAATCTTATTCCTTAAGCTCATCTATGACCGTGTCTCTGCTGATCACTACCTGCTTGTTCACTGGGTCAAACAACTTGTATCCTCTAGTCGAATGATATCCTATTAAGATCATTTGACTTGACTTGTCATCAAGTTTTCTTCTCAACTGACCAGACACATGTCTATGTGTTATAAATCCAAATACCTTCAGATGACTCAAGCTAGGCTTGACACCAGACCAACATTCTTCTGGAGTGATTCCTTCTAGCTTTTTCGTTGGACATATGTTTAAAATATATGTTCCAATCGACACGGTTTCTCCCCATAATTCTTTGGGTAGATTATTTTCTTTTAACATACTTCTCACCATATTCATGATGGTTATGTTCTTCCTTTATGTAGTTCCATTCTGATGTTGAGTGTAGGGTGGCACCACCTCATGCACAATACCTTCTTTCTTACATAATATGTCGAAGTCTTTCGGAACATATTCTTCACCACCACCAGTCCTCAGAATCTTGAGCTTTCGGCCACTTTGTCTTTCGACCATAGATTTAAACTTGGAAAATACCTCGATCACTTCATTTTTCTTTTTGATAAGGTAAGTCCATAGTTTTCAACTGAAATCATCTATGAAAGTGAAAAAGTATTTGTTACCTCCAATCGAATTCACCTAGATAGGACTACATACATCAGAGTATATGATTTCAAGAATTTCCTTCGAATTGCTTCCTGCATCCTTTTTGAAGTTGTTCTTGTGTTGCTTCGCCTGCACACATTCTTCACACACTTCATTTGGAATGTCAATTTCTAGTAACTCTGAAACCATATTTCTTCTTTTCAGATCTCAGATATCTTTGAAATTGAGATGGCCAAGTCTATAGTTCCATATCCATTCACCCCTACTAGTTGTAGTTGCAAGACACTTATGCTCCATCACATTAAGTTAAATCCTAAAGGTTCTATTATGAGACATTGGAGCCTTCACGATTAACCTTCCAACTGACTCGAGAACTCTCATCATCTTGTCTTCGATTGACACTTTGTAATCCTTTTTGAACAACTACCTTATACTAAGCAAGTTACCTTTATTGCCATCTTTCCTCACAATCAGAACATCACCGATACCTTCAACTGCTAGAGTATTGTCAATTGCAAATTTCACCATGTTCTTCATCGAGGGTTTTATGTTGACAAACCAATCTTTCCTACAAGTCATGTGTGATGAGTATCCTGAGTCCAAGTACCATTGGTCCTTAAATATTTCTTCATCTCTTGTTGTGACCATCAGCAACATCTCTTCTTCTTCATACTTTGCAAGCTTTGTATCATTTTCTTGATTCTTTTGTTTTTCAGGACAATCACTAGAGTAGTGATCATACTTCTGACAATTGAAACATTGAATGTGACTGTTGTAGGTTTTCAACCACCTCATCTTCCTCAACTTGTGACACCACCTTTTTGGTTGCTTTCGTATGAGGTTCTTCTCTGATTCGACGAATTTTCTTCTTGATGGTTTCCTCTACCAATCTAATTATTGTAGCCTCCTCTACCTTTATTTTCGAACTAACTCCCTTTGCCTTGTTTTTTGTTAATTCCGCCTGCAAAGCCACATCACTTTTCGACTTGCTTGCATCTCTTTTAGCCATTATTTGTTCATGAGATTCAAGCATCCCTTGAAGCTCTCCATTTGTCAATGTTGATAAATATTTTGACTCTTCTATAGCTACTACCATGTGGTCGAACTTTGGAGCTAATGACCTCAAGATCTTTGCGACAACTGATCTTGATGTCAACGCTTCTCCACATACCTTGATTTGATTCACCAGTTTCCTAACCCTAGTGAAAAAACCAGTTATTCTTTCACTTTCTTCCATTTTAAGAAATTCATATGTCCTTTTGTGAGTTTGTAACCTCACCTCTTTCACCTTCTCAACGCCTTCAAATGATTTCTCCAGAATTTCCTATGCTTCTTTCGCTGATTCTACATCACTGGCCTTTTTGAAGTTATCTGGATCAACGCTGTCATACCCCAAAATTTGCCCATTGATACTACAAAGCATTTCTCAAGACCCTCTGACTTGCTCTGCAAGGCACTGATATCAAGTGAACAAAAGCCCAGCTCACAACAGGCCTAATCCAAAGTGGCCCAAAATAGCTTGCTCGCTAGGCGAGCAATTCCTTCGCCTAGCGAACATTTCATCATGACACTCGCCCAACGAAGCATCAGATCCAGAAAAAAGCCCAGAACTAGCTTGCTCGCTAGGCGAGCAATTCCCTCGCCTAGCGAAGCTTGCGAAAATCTGAAGTTTTTGGACCTCATTTTAAGCCCATTAGGTCACCACCATCACTATAAATACCAGGCACCTCAGCCACGAAAACACAGACCAAGACGGACGGAAAAGAACGGAAACCCTGGCACAGAAACCCTGCTGATCCAGAGAATTCGGAAGACGGAAACCCTGAAGGCCGCTCACCCGCCGCAAAGCTACCTCCGTCCAACTCAATCCGGTTCGCCAACTCAAGGTTGCAATTCGATTGCAAACAGGTTTGCATTACTATTATTGCTTCATTTTCTTAATTTGCATGTGATACCGCTTTATGTTCTTAACTTGCATGTGATATTATAATTGAATTCATAAACATATTTGAGGTTTTGCATGTGAGTTTAAGTATGCCAGCCTATCCTGAATGTTTGACCATATTATTTCTGTAATTGAATACCATAAGACTTGCCGCATGCTGAGATTATACTGGTCTGAAATTCAAAACCCGCAGCCGCTCGCTAGCACATCGCTAAGCGAGCCTGTAGCGAATATTCGCTAGGCCTTCGCTAGGCGAGGCAGAGGCGAATGGGACAGTAGCTTATATTTCGTTTGTTCTGTGCTATGCTTCTCTGATCTGTTCCCTTATCATCATACATTATTTTGCATGACATTTTTGTTGTTGTATTTCTTTTGCGGTGTAATCCTCGATTGCACCCTGATTTGGTATGCTAACCCGTTTGCTGAATTTTACAAAGGTTCATAGGTCCCAGAAAAAGATCACCGTTTAGGCCTTCCACTTTATTTGTGGGATACCCTTATGAAGATCCACCCTAAATTGCTTAATTAATTTTAACGTATTAATTTTAATGTATTAATTTTAATGTATTAATTTTAATGTATTGATCGTAATGTGGAAGCTCATCCTAATTACCTAATTAACTTTAAAATATGGCCTTTAAATATGTGATCTTGGACCTCTCTTTTGCCTTCCGGTATTACGGTATTACGGTCATGTCCCGCGAATGTGGGGATACACTTAGCAATGGCCCTTCGATTAAATCATCATAAAATAAATCATAGTCCCTCGGATGTTGCCTTCGAATATATGATTTCGTCCCTCGATGACCCTTCGGTGTAGCCTACGGTTAAATGATGATCGTCCCTTCGAATGCTAAGGTATCCTTACAACTGTTGCCTTCAATGACCTATCGATGACCCTACGATGACCCTTAAACATCCAAAGGATAAAACTACTTACTTCTCAATAGTAAGGACAGTTTTACCCTCATAAGGATAGGAAATGCCCATAACGACCTTAGGAAGGTATAACTCTCAATTGCCGGATCATAACCTAAAACATTTTCCACCCCTCACACTTTGCAAATCCTAGAAAATCACCACTTGGTATATATTCATACTAGAATCATTACCAAGTTATATTTTTCTAAACTGTTTTTCAAAATCAAACGAGATAAATGATTTGTATACATTCATACGAGAATCATTACAAAGTTAAACTCTCTTTTTCGAAACATTTTTTAAACAATTCACGAACACTTTTCAGACAAAAATATAAGTGATCCAGCAATTAAGAGCCCATGGATAACCATGGATACAAAGGGTGCTAACACCTTCCCTTTGTATAATGTACCTCCCGAACCCAAAATCTATTGAGGTCTTTCCTGTTCTTTTCCACCTTTCCTTATTGGATAAAAGAAAAGTCGGTGGCGACTCTTGCTATCCGCGACATTGCGATAAAAAGCAAAACACCCCAAGTCAGTTCACCGTATGACAGAACTGGCGACTCTGCTGGGGAGACTTTAAAAAGAGAGGTTACCTTAAAAACAAGATCACTTATTCCAAATTGCCTGATGTACTTTTAAGGGATTGCTTGGGTAATCTTGAGTGAAAGATCCTACACCCGGATCTAGTGTACCTTAGGTAAGTAGCAATAGATCATCGCGACTATCCGGCGTATACTGGAATGGTCAAAGTGATGGCTACGGTTAATGTGGCACTTTGGATGTCCTGATGTTCCTCATGTTAGTTGAGGAAAAATTTGGCATTCGCGTGGTGTCATCAAAGCATTAACCAGACCTTTAGAACCCTAATTGACTCATCCTGGCCATTAGAAAGTAGTGAGATAACTGACTTCGGTTCCGACTGGGGTTGGTTGATACTCGATGCTACACTCTTTGAGATTGGACTTTAGGGAAGCTTCGGTCAACCACTTGGTGTTGCACTGAAGTGGACTTAAGGAAAGGTCAATGATTTGAGATCCTTCTAGAACTCGGTTACTATTCTAGGGACAGGTTGAACCAACCAAACTTCAGTGGGGAGGGTACTTACCTATGGAACTCATGCAAGCCTTAAAACCTAGGGATGACCGTTGTATGACTTGTGTGTGCTTGTTATTTACATAACATCATAACATCATAGCATCATAACATCATAACATCATGACATTGCACTAATCATTTCAAGGACTTAGGGATTTAACTTGGCTCTATTTTGTAAGGCTATGGCTCCCAGGAAGACCATCCGGATCAATTTTGCAGTCATCTCTCCTCAACTCAAGGATTTAGTGTCAGAACTCCCTGATCAGGCTCAGTTCATCCAGAAGCATGGTTCTCTCCTCAATTTGGTTACCACTGGTTTCAAAGAAGATATGATGAGAGTCCTGTTCCAGTTCTTCGATCCTAAACATCATTGCTTCACATTCCTAGATTATCAGTTGATACCTACATTAGAAGAATTTTCCAAGCTACTTGGGATACCTATTCTTGATCAAATACCTTTCAGTGGTTTGGAAAAGGTCCCGAAGGCCGAAAAAGTTGCTGCAGCTTTACACATGACAAAGTCTGACATTGAGACCAATTGGGTAACAAGAAGTGGAGTTAAGGGCTTACTTGCCAAATTTCTGGTAGGTAAGGCCCGAGAATTCTTAAAAGTCATGAATGTCCAAGCTTTCGAAGACGTTTTAGCATTACTAATCTATGGTGTGGTGCTATTTCCCAACCCGGACCAATTCATAGACATGAATGCTATTAAGATATTTCTCACTCATAACCCTGTACCTACCTTGCTTGGAGACATCCTGCATTCCCTTCACACCCGTACTATGAAAAGGCAAGGGACTCTCATGTGCTGCATGCCTTTACTGTCTAGGTGGTTTATTTCTCACCTTCCTCCATCAGTCTTGAAGAATGAGCAGGGTTTGAAATGGTCTCAAAGGATAATGTCGCTCTCCCATTCAGACATCCGTTGGTGTCCTCATCTCAAAGAAAATGCTATCATCATTGACCGATGTGGAGAATTCTCTAATGTACCACTCATGGGGATAAGATGAGGTATTACTTATAATCCTGCTCTAGCCCTACGTCAGTTTGGTTGTGCTCGAAGAGATGGTCCACATGAGATAATTATCCAAGGCACTGTGTTTGACTATGACAACGATTCCCAAGGTCTCCGTCAAAGATTTGTACGGGCTTGGGGCATGGTGAAAAGAAGCATTCTAGGACCGAAAAACTATATTCCTATGGAGCCTTATCTCAGATGGGTACGCGCAAGAGCTCGTGAACTTGTCATGCCATATCTTGCAGTCGGACCATTGGCGGTTGAACCAGAAGTCGAAGGAGGCACTCCTCAGATCATTCCATATCCAGATATGCCTACCGATGTTGAAGAGTTAAAGAAATCCTGGATCCAGTTGAGAGAGGAAAGGGATACTTTTGAAGCCCAGTTCTGTGCTGCAAGGAAGAAAGTGTTAGAGCTCACCATCCAGCTTAATGAGGAACAGAGACTCAATGCATATCTTCGCCCGAAAAGAAGCCGTCCCTGGGAGACCTAGCTTTTATTGTATTTTACCATTTATTGTAGTAAACATTGATTAAAAATTATTAATGAAGGCCCTTTCTTTTTTTGGTAGTTTATGCGGAGTTAAATTCCAAAAGTCCTTGGAAACATTTCATGCATTGCATAGCATAACATAGCACTGCATAACAGGTATTCTACAAGTTCAACGTTCTCACAGTCTTCATTGCAAACAGAAAAATGGATCTCGAACAAACTGTCAAAGATCTCCAAACTCAGAATGCTCAATTCAAGGAGATGATGCTAAGCTTATCCAAGGGGCAGGAGGAACTGAAGGCTCTTTTGGTCGAAAAGAAGAAAGACAAGAAAGCTGTGAGTTTCATTAACCCGGGAAGAAGGCGTAAAGGACAGGCTACGGGAATCAAATTTGGAATCCCGAATGGTCCAGAAGAGGGGGCGGAGAATGACTCAGAGGAAGAGAATGCTGATTTCTCCAACCCTGAGGATGACGATGAGAACTATGAAAATGAACAGTACTCTCCGAGAGATGATAAGTACAAGTTGCTGGAGGAACGCATGCTAGCCATGGAGGGTCAGAAGGCGCCTGGTCTAGATTTCGAAAGTTTGGGTCTGGTCTCCGATGTGACCATTCCCCGCAAATTCAAAATCCCCACGTTCACTAAGTACGATGGGGCATCTTGTCCTCAGATGCATTTAAGGGCTTATGTGAGAAAGATTCAGCCGCATACCACTGATAAGAAACTGTGGATCCATTTCTTCCAAGAAAGTCTGTCTGGCACTCAGTTGGAATGGTATTATCAGCTCGAGAGCTCTGACATCCGCACCTGGACTGATTTAGCAACAACTTTCTATAAGCAGTACCAGTACAATTCTGAATTAGCGCCTACTCGGCTACAGTTGCAGAATATGGCTATGGGATCTAAAGAAAGCTTCAAAGAGTATGCTCAGAAATGGAGAGATTTGGCTGGCAGAGTCAAACCCCCTATGACTGACCGAGAATTAGTAGACCTGTTCATGGGTACCCTGACTGGCCCATTCTACAGCCATCTACTGGGGAGTTCTTCGTCAGGTTTCACTGAACTTATACTGACAGGTGAACGGGTGGAGAGCGGCCTTCGAAGTGGAAAGATACACGCAGCTACCTCTACAAGCAGCAAAAAGTCCTACCAGGGGAAGAACGAATCAAATGCTGTGTACGGTCAAAAGGGTCGTAACAAGAAAAACCGTGACCATGACATCGGAGCAGTTACGATTGCAGCACCACCATCTCAAAACTTCCAGCCCAAACAAGATAGGCCAAGAAGGCAGTTCACCAGGATCAATATGACCTTGGCACAGGCACTGCAGGGAATGCTAAAGGCAAAGTTGATCGCCCTTAGAGATCCTCCTACAAATTCCAACACTTCCTCTTCTCGTTATAATCCCAATGCCAGGTGTGCATATCACTCCGATAGCCCCGGGCACGATACAAACGATTGTTGGCCATTGAAGAATAAGATTCAGGATATGATCGAAGCTGGAGAGATTGAGTTTGAGCCTCCGGAGACTCCTAATGTCATCACTGCTCCTATGCCTAACCATGACAAGGCTGTTAATGCTCTCGATGACGATTCTCTCATCACTGCTGTAGCGGACTTGACATCTCCTCTCCCGATCATAAAGAGGAATTTATTGCGAGCTGGTTTATTTCCAGGTTGTACTGAAGATTGCAATCTCTGCATACTCCGGCCCGAGGACTGTTTGAAATTGAAGAATGGTATTCAACGGCTGATGGACGATCGTACAGTTCTCTTCGAAAGGATTCCTAAGGCAGAAAACTTTATTGAAGAAATATCTGTGATTTCTAGGTCCAAAGTTCCAGTGAAAATTACCGCTACCAGGGCGCCTGTGAGGATTACTGCTGAGCCCAGGGTTGCTCCCCTAATCATCACTGCACCTGGCCCGATCCCGTATTCCTCAAGCAAAGCTATTCCGTGGAATTATGGCGGTGATGTTTACGTCCATGGCGTGAAGCAAGTGGATAATGCTACTAATACTAGTGGCATTGTTGGGACTAGTAAAATTACTCGAAGCGAAAGGATCTTCTCTCCAGAAATCTCACCTCCTGTCCGTGAAACTCGAGGAAAGGAACCAGTCAACCCTTCCCAGTCAGAGACACCGGTTGAAGTTACTCCCGAAGATGTTGCCAAACAGGAAATGGAAGAAGTGCTGAAAATCATCCGCAAGAGTGATTTCGATGTGGTAGAACAGTTGGGGCATACCCCGTCTAAGATCTCGATGTTATCCTTGCTGTTATCTTCTGAATCTCATGCCAATGCATTGATAAAATTCTTGAAGACTGCTCGTGTGCCTCAGGAAACATCTGTCGATCAGTTCAAAAATTATGTTGCTCACTTGGCTGTTGACAATGGCCTAGGCTTTTCCGACGCTGATCTGACACCAGCAGGAAAGAATCACAATAAAGCCCTGCATATCTCCATTGAGTGTAGGGGAATCACTTTGTCTCATGTGTTGATCGATAATGGCTCTTCCTTGAATGTGCTGCCGACAGCTGTGCTGGATAAGCTGGATTGTAAAAGCATTGAACTGAAACCTAGTGACATTGTGGTACGTGCTTACGATGGTGCGAAGAGTGTTGTCCACGGTGAAGTTGTTCTCCCTATCAAGATAGGACCTCAAGTCTTCAACACTACCTTTCATGTAATGAACATTCGTCCTGCCTACTCCTGCTTACTGGGACGCCCTTGGATTCATGGGGCAGGTGCTGTAGCTTCGTCTCTCCATCAAAAGCTGAGATATCCGATAGAGGGTAAGATTGTCACCGTGTGTGGAGAAGAAGAGTACATTGTCAGTAGTGTGCATACCTTCAGATACATCGAGATGGATGGTGAATTCGTTGAGACTCCTTGTCAGTCATTTGAAGTAGTTCCTCCGACCAATCCTGTCCTTAAGCCAACTTCCTGTGTACCCAAGGTTATTCGTGCTCCTCCTGCTATGATTTCTCTGAAGGACGCTCAAGCCGTGGTTGAAGGTGGTGGTCGTACTGGCTGGGGTCAATTGATCGACGTACCATACAAGTCTGACAAATTTGGCCTGGGGTTCAGCCCTGACAAGAGTCAAATTAATGCTGTCGAAGATGCTGACAGTGATTGCGACCTGGATAGCTGGATCTACCCAACAATTGGCGACGGACTCAATAATTGGAAGGCTGAAGACACTATCCCGATCTCCTTTAGTCAGGAGTAATTGTTATTGTCCATTTAGTATTGCAAATCTTTAATTTTTCAATTGAACTTCTTAAAGCATTGTGTCTATGCCCGGGGCACAATAGCTAATTTGTTAAGGGTTTTGTCATTTCATAAGCATATTCATATTCAATAAATCAATTGACTTTTTCGCATTCAAATATTGCGCTCTTTATTTTTCCTGTCGTCTTTCAAACAAGCTATGCTTTCTTACACACACTCACGTAACAAATTGCAGATCCGTATCCACTCTGGATCCTATTGATAATAATTCCGCTACTGTTCATTATGACTTTGAAAATCCAATCTACCAAGCCGAAGATGGAAGTGAGGAAGATTGTGAAGTCCCTGGAGAGCTTGCCAGACTATTACTGCAAGAGGAAAGGACTATACAGCCGCATGAAGAGTCCCTCGAAATTGTAAATCTGGGTACTGAAGCGGATAGAAAAGAAGTCAAAATAGGAGCAGGCTTGGAAAATAGCGTCAAAGAAAGGTTGATTCAGATGTTGCGTGACTATGTGGAGATCTTTGCTTGGTCTTATGAAGACATGCCAGGATTGGATACTGACATAGTAGTACATCGTCTGCCGATGAAGGAGGATGGTCGTCCTGTTAAGCAGAAGGTTCGCCGCATGCGTCCTGAAATGTCTGAGAAAATCAAAGTTGAGGTTATGAAACAGTTCAATGCCGGTTTTCTAGCCGTTACTTCTTATCCTCAATGGGTTGCTAATGTGGTACCGGTACCGAAGAAAGATGGTAAGGTGCGAATGTGCGTAGATTACAGAGATTTGAATAAAGCGAGTCCCAAAGATGACTTTCCACTCCCGCACATTGATGTTCTGGTAGATAACACCGTTCAACACAAAGTATTCTCATTCATGGATGGATTCTCGGGTTATAATCAGATTAAGATGGCACCTGAGGACATGGAGAAAACTACGTTTGTGACGCAATGGGGCACTTTCTGTTACAAAGTAATGCCATTCGGTCTAAAGAACGTCGGGGCAACGTACCAGCGTGCTATGGTGGTTTTGTTCCATGATATGATCCATCATGAAATAGAAGTATATGTGGATGACATGATAGCCAGATCTCATACTGAGGAGGAACATCTCGATCATTTATACAAACTGTTCGAGAGGTTGAAGAAATACAAGTTGAGATTGAACCCGAACAAATGCACCTTTGGAGTAAGATCCGGTAAACTCCTGGGCTTTATTGTCAGTGGTAAAGGAATTGAGGTTGACCCGACTAAAGTGAGAGCTATTCAAGAAATGCCAGTTCCCCATATGGAGAAAGAAGTCAGAGGTTTCTTGGGACGCTTGAACTACATTGCCCGATTTATCTCCCACTTGACCGCTACCTGCAAACCCATCTTCAAATTACTGAGGAAAAATCAAGAGATGATATGGAATGACGAATGCCAAGAAGCTTTTGACAAAATCAAGAACTACCTCCAGGAACCTCCGATTCTGATACCACCAGTTGAAGGAAGACCTCTAATCATGTATTTGACCGTGTTAGAAAATTCAATGGGGTGCGTATTGGGGCAACATGACGAGTCTGGTCGAAAAGAGCATGCCATATACTACCTGAGCAAAAAGTTTACCGACTGTGAAACAAGATACTCACTGCTCGAGAGAACTTGTTGTGCTTTGGCCTGGGCTGCTCGCCGACTAAGACAGTATATGTTGAATCATACCACTTTGTTGATTTCTAGGATGGATCCCATCAAATACATGTTCGAGAAGCCTGCCCTCTCCGGAAGAATAGCGAGATGGCAGATGATCTTAACAGAGTACGATATCCAGTATACTACCCAGAAAGCAATCAAAGGAAGCGTGCTCGCTGATCATTTGGCTCATCAAGCGGTGGACGATTATCAATCTATGAATTTCGAGTTCCCAGATGAGGATGTCATGCTTGTTACTGATGATGAAAAACCTGAACCGGATGAAGGACCCGAACTGGGATCCCGATGGACTATGGTTTTCGACGGATCTTCTAATGCGTTGGGCCATGGTGTTGGGGTTGTACTTATTTCTCCCGGAGGTTACCATACACCTCTCACTGCTAGACTATGTTTTCACTGTACCAATAATATGGCTGAGTATGAAGCATGCATTTTGGGACTCAAAGCTGCTATGGATCGGCGGATCAAGTTTTTGAGTGTGTACGGAGATTCAGCCTTGGTAATCAGTCAGATCAAAGGAGAATGGGATACTAAACATCCAAATCTCATCCCTTATCGAGAGCGGGTGATGACCTTAATCCCATACTTTGAAGAGATTACATTTGAACATATTCCACGGGAAGAGAATCAGTTGGCAGACGCCTTAGCTACCATGTCATCTATGTTCAGAGTCAGATGGGGCAGCGAAGCTCCCATGATCACCATTGAACGATTAGATGAACCAGCATATTGTTATGAACTTAATACTGATGAAGTAGAAGAGAAACCTTGGTTCCACGAAGTAAAAAGACATTTAGAAACTCAGGAATACCCTGAAGGGGCATCCATCAATGACAGAAAGTTTCTGAGGAAGTTCTCCGCTAAATTCTTTTTGAGTAATGGAGTATTATACAAACGTAATCATGATTCAACTTTGCTTCGCTGTGTGGATAGAAAGGAAGCAGAAAGGATTATGGAAGACATGCATGACGGTATTTTTGGGACTCATTCTAGTGGACATACAATGGCCAAGAAGATTCTGAGATCAGGGTATTATTGGTCTACCATGGAAGCTGATTGCCACCATCACTCCAGAACCTGTCACAAGTGTCAGATCTATGCGGATAAAGTACATGTGCCTCCTGCTCCATTGAACGTGTTAACAGCTCCTTGGCCCTTTGCAATGTGGGGCATCGATATGATCGGAGAGATTAAACCGACGGCTTCTAATGGACATCGCTTCATTCTCGTCGCTATTGATTACTTCACAAAGTGGGTAGAGGCAGCCTCATTTGCTTCTGTCACCAAGAGTGTGGTGGCACGGTTCATCAAGAATAGTCTTATTTGTCGGTATGGCATCCCTGAAAGAGTTATCACTGACAATGGTACTAATTTGAACAACAAGATGATTACTGAACTCTGCACGCAGTTCAAGATCAAACACCATAACTCTTCCCCGTACCGGCCAAAGATGAACGGCACCGTAGAGGCTGCTAATAAGAACATCAAGAAGATCATACAAAAGATGACAGTAACGTACAAAGACTGGCATGAGATGTTACCGTTTGCTCTCCACGGTTATCGCACTTCAGTACGCACTTCGACAGGGGCAACTCCTTTCTCTTTAGTCTACGGAACGGAAGCCGTCTTACCAGTAGAAGTTCAGATTCCCTCTCTAAGGATCATGAAAGAGGCGGGTTTAAGCGAGGATGAATGGATTCAGACTCGACTCGATCAGATAAACTTGATTGATGAGAAGAGACTTGCGGCTGTTTGTCACGGGCAGATATATCAGAAGCGCATGACCCAAGCATTTAACAAAAGAGTCAAGAGATAGGTGTATCAAATTGGCAACTTGGTGATCAAGCGTATCATTCTACCACAAGGGGATCCCAGAGGCAAGTGGACTCCCACATACGAAGGGCCATTTGTGGTTAAGAAGGTATTCTCCGGTGGAACCATGATACTTGCTACAATGGATGGCGAAGACTTCCCGCATCCTGTGAACGCGGACATAGTTAAAAAATACTACGCATAACAGAGACCCGCTAGGGCGACGTACCTAGGCAAAAGTAAGGGCATCCCGGCGAACCAAAAGGGTTCGGGCAAAAATTAGGGATAAATATATAAAGACGTATACTCGGCAAGTCGAAAACCTGAAAAGGCGGCTTGGGCAAAAATGGGTATCCTGGTGGACTGAAAACCTGAAAAGGCGGTCCAAGCAAAAATCAGGGATTAAAGCGTATGACTATGTCCCGTTCTCTGTCAGCTTCAACCAAGTTCAAGGGACTGAACAAGCCAATCACTTCTATCCGACAGCAGGAGATGAGATGCTTGAAGACATAATGACAGTAGTGGGATTAGAATCGCTAGGACTTTTTCTGCATAGCTTTTTCCTCGTTTGCCTAACAATTTCCTCTTTCTAGGATTTCTGTCTCCCTGTACACAAATTGCCTGTTCATAGGCCCCCTTTCAAAATCAATACAATTCATTTCCAAAAAGATGCTTTTGTTTTATTTTTGCTGTTTTGGTTGCGTAAATGTCCATTGATTTGATTTGAATTAATATATGCATTTGAATATGATCAATGTTTATCAAATTAGAGGCATAGAATAGCAATAGCAATTACTACCCGAATTCAGGATCAAGGAGAAGGTCTAACCATGCTTCCAATGAATCCGCTACCAATTTTATTCTCCCCAGCAAGCTTGTTTTTCCTCAGGAGAAATTGGCATTATTCCCCGGGCAAAGCCAGCTATTTCCCAGAAGAAGTCGATATCATCAGACAGATTGATCATCTCTTCTATCCCCAGCCAGGCTCTGTTGAATATTTCCACCATCAGACAGAAATCAACAACCCCCTGCCGAGAAAGGGTCATCATTACAAGTATCCCCAATCAGTAGATGGGGATTTATTTTCCCCAGTAGAGTACCCAAGCAGAACTTCTCATACGCATAACTCATTCATTACATCATTTCACAGCATACGCATGCATACAACATTCGCATTTATTTCTTGGCATAACACGAAACATCTCATGCATCATGACATAGCATGAAGCTAACGTTTCTGTGCAGGTTAATTATCCTCCTGATATAGTCAAAGTAAAAGGTTCATTCAGACATACACCTTTATCAATTATGTACAAAGTTCGGATACGTATTTCGGATACCATTCATGGGAACATTCATTCTGACAACACTCCGATATCCTCCTAACGATGGCATCTTTAAGCTCATCCCAGACATTTATTGCAAGTACAACATATACAGATATCATCAGATGCTACCTAGTGTACGGTACATTTCTGAAGTGTAGTCTAGTGTACGACTACCCCCTTTTTATCATCAGATTCAGCCTAATGGACGGCTCATTCTGCTCAGATACGGTCTAATGTACGACCCAATTAGACCTTCGTCTCCTCAGATGCTACCTAGTGTACGGTACATTTCTGAAGTGTAGTCTAGTGTACGACTACCCCCTTTTATCATCAGATTCAGCCTAATGGACGGCTCATCCTGCTCGGAGACGATCTAATGTACGACCCAATTAGACCTTCGTCTCCTCAGATGCTACCTAGTGTACGGTACATTTCCGAAGTGTAGTCTAGTGTACGACTACCCCCTTTTTATCATCAGATTCAGCCTAATGGACGGCTCATTCTGCTCAGATACGGTCTAATGTAGGACCCAATTAGACCTTCGTCTCCTCAGATGCTACCTAGTGTACGGTACATTTCTGAAGTGTAGTCTAGTGTACGACTACCCCCCTTTTATCATCAGATTCAGCCTAATGGACGGCTCATTCTGCTCAAATACGGTCTAATGTACGACCCAATTAGACCTTCGTCTCCTCAGATGCTACCTAGTGTACGGTACATTTCTGAAGTGTAGTCTAGTGTACGACTACCCCCTTTTTATCATCAGATTCAGCCTAATGGACGGCTCATCCTGCAACTCCAATACAGTCTATCATAAGACCCATTTGGATCTTCAACTCAGAGACGATCTAGCGTACGATCCATTCTGATTTTTTGGCAAAGTCATCCGCCTAACGAACAGCTCACTCTGGTATTCAGATACGGTCCAGTGTATGATCCGTTCTGATCCCTTATCCCCAGCAGTATATAGCATACTCCGACTCCCCGGCGAAGTCGACAGCATAATGGATGACTCACTATACGGTCTGACGTACGACCCGGTGTGACACCCATGTCTCCAGATATCGTCTAACGTACGACACAATCTGGAAATCTCCTCATCAAACTTCCTGGATGGCGTCTTTAAGCCCATCTCCGTCAAGACTAATTGACAAGCGCAAATTGTGGGGGCATTCTAGTGTTCAATAATCTTTCACCTCCAGACAACGAACTGATATCAAGTGAACTGAAGTGCCCACTGATATCAAGTGAACTGAAGTGCCTATTGAACAGGGGCAGCTGTCATACCCCAAAATTTGCCCATTGATACTACAAAGCATTTCTCAAGACCCTCTGACTTGCTCTGCAAGGCACTGATATCAAGTGAACAAAAGCCCAGCTCACAACAGGCCTAATCCAAAGTGGCCCAAAATAGCTTGCTCGCTAGGCGAGCAATTCCTTCGCCTAGCGAACATTTCATCATGACACTCGCCCAGCGAAGCATCAGATCCAGAAAAAAGCCCAGAACTAGCTTGCTCGCTAGGCGAGCAATTCCCTCGCCTAGTGAAGCTTGCGAAAATATGAAGTTTTTGGACCTCATTTTAAGCCCATTAGGTCACCACCATCACTATAAATACCAGGCACCTCAGCCACGAAAACACAGACCAAGACGGACGGAAAAGAACGGAAACCCTGGCACAGAAACCCTGCTGATCCAGAGAATTCGGAAGACGGAAACCCTGAAGGCCGCTCACCCGCCGCAAAGCTACCTCCGTCCAACTCAATCCGGTTCGCCAACTCAAGGTTGCAATTCGATTGCAAACAGGTTTGCATTACTATTATTGCTTCATTTTCTTAATTTGCATGTGATACCGCTTTATGTTCTTAACTTGCATGTGATATTATAATTGAATTCATAAACATATTTGAGGTTTTGCATGTGAGTTTAAGTATGCCAGCCTATCCTGAATGTTTGACCATATTATTTCTGTAATTGAATACCATAAGACTTGCCGCATGCTGAGATTATACTGGTCTGAAATTCAAAACCCGCAGCCGCTCGCTAGCACATCGCTAAGCGAGCCTGTAGCGAATATTCGCTAGGCCTTCGCTAGGCGAGGCAGAGGCGAATGGGACAGTAACTTATATTTCGTTTGTTCTGTGCTATGCTTCTCTGATCTGTTCCCTTATCATCATACATTATTTTGCATGACATTTTTGTTGTTGTATTTCTTTTGCGGTGTAATCCTCGATTGCACCCTGATTTGGTATGCTAACCCGTTTGCTGAATTTTACAAAGGTTCATAGGTCCCAGAAAAAGATCACCGTTTAGGCCTTCCACTTTATTTGTGGGATACCCTTATGAAGATCCACCCTAAATTGCTTAATTAATTTTAACGTATTAATTTTAATGTATTAATTTTAATGTATTAATTTTAATGTATTGATCGTAATGTGGAAGCTCATCCTAATTACCTAATTAACTTTAAAATATGGCCTTTAAATATGTGATCTTGGACCTCTCTTTTGCCTTCCGGTATTACGGTATTACGGTCATGTCCCGCGAATGTGGGGATACACTTAGCAATGGCCCTTCGATTAAATCATCATAAAATAAATCATAGTCCCTCGGATGTTGCCTTCGAATATATGATTTCGTCCCTCGATGACCCTTCGGTGTAGCCTACGGTTAAATGATGATCGTCCCTTCGAATGCTAAGGTATCCTTACAACTGTTGCCTTCAATGACCTATCGATGACCCTACGATGACCCTTAAACATCCAAAGGATAAAACTACTTACTTCTCAATAGTAAGGACAGTTTTACCCTCATAAGGATAGGAAATGCCCATAACGACCTTAGGAAGGTATAACTCTCAATTGCCGGATCATAACCTAAAACATTTTCCACCCCTCACACTTTGCAAATCCTAGAAAATCACCACTTGGTATATATTCATACTAGAATCATTACCAAGTTATATTTTTCTAAACTGTTTTTCAAAATCAAACGAGATAAATGATTTGTATACATTCATACGAGAATCATTACAAAGTTAAACTCTCTTTTTCGAAACATTTTTTAAACAATTCACGAACACTTTTCAGACAAAAATATAAGTGATCCAGCAATTAAGAGCCCATGGATAACCATGGATACAAAGGGTGCTAACACCTTCCCTTTGTATAATGTACCTCCCGAACCCAAAATCTATTGAGGTCTTTCCTGTTCTTTTCCACCTTTCCTTATTGGATAAAAGAAAAGTCGGTGGCGACTCTTGCTATCCGCGACATTGCGATAAAAAGCAAAACACCCCAAGTCAGTTCACCGTATGACAAACGCATTAATGAATCATAAAGAGATCTTTATAATCTTTCTTCTTCAATTTTTTATGTGCATCCTTTTTTTCAACTGTCATGTTTTCTGCAAGCGGCGTCACTTCCTCCTTCACAAGATCCCAAAGATTTTGATAGCAGAAAATAATCTTTATTTGTTTGCACCAATTCTCGTAATTCCGATTCTTCAAAATTGGGAGACTCGCCGGAAAATGTCCATTCGAATGACTCGTCGTGCTATGCTTCCCAAGAATCACACAACTAGTGCACTAGATACCAGATGTTGGAACTTCGCCGAATTTCTCCTCAAGAATTTCACCAAAACATGGAGAATTATGAATCATTCTTGATGAACAAGAATCTATCTGTCAGATTGATTATCCCTTTTGTTCTTACTCTTCACTCGTGTAAATTAACCAACCTTGGGTGCAAGATGATATCGTTGCACGATGATTATTGAAAGGAGAAAAGAAAAGATAAATTAGGGAGGAAATGAGAAATTAAGGTTTTAGAGAAAAGAGAAGAAGAAGAAGAATTTCTACAGATTTTCTCTCTGCTTTCAAACTGCAATATTATTCACACGCTATGTTATTTACAATGATAGGGTACATCCCTATTTATAGGCTAAGATTGCTTGCACACCAAGCAGTCTCCAACTAACCTAACTAACTCAGCTAAACAATGACAAATAAAGCTAAGTCTAAAGTTTCTGTGAAAGAAACACTTCTTTCGATATTTTGAAAACTAATATAATTTTGACACCTAGAACATTTCGATAACAACAGACTCCGTCAAAAATGTTTCTTTGACACAAAGAATTATACTTTCAACAAAATTCAAATAAAACTGTATTTCTAAAATGAAATATATTTTTTAGACATGTGCAGTTTAAATAGGTCGTCCGTAGTTGGGGTAGACTTTGAGGCAAAAATTCATTTGATTCAAAGATAAAGTTATTTGCACTTTATTTCAATTTTTGATCATTGATTAAATTTATTAATCCGATTTAATTTGGATTGGTTTTTGAATATTTTTTATGGGTTGTCCATAAGGCCCAACAAAAAATCCCCAATAATAAAGTAAAAGTATTAAAGCGCATTGAACAAATAGATCTCTATTTCTCAAGAAACAGATAATTTCGTCTTCAGAAAATTTGTTGATCGTTCAGATCAATCTGACGGTTGATCTCCATCCATGCTGCACTCTACATTTTTGGTTGATAACCGTTATCACTGTTGAAAAGGAAAGACTTAATATTTCTGAGGTATTCAAATACATTCTCACTATCGTACCTCAAAAAATACGATCCTTTGTGATGCTTTTGCACGCTCGCGGAAAAATGTGTTCGAACAGAGTCTCCACCAAACTTTATTTAATCCAATAAAGGAAAAGGAAAATATCGATAAAACCTTTGAAAAAGGAAAATGGTCGTCACAACCAAATTCGGGTTCGGGAGTCGATTACGCAAGGGGAAGGTATTAACACCTCTCACGTCCATTGTACTCAACGGGAACCTTTAGGTTAACTTGCGATTGAATGTTGGTCTATGTTAATTGTTTTCTTTGAAATATAAATGTGAAAGAAAAGGAGTCGCAAAAATGTTTTTATTAGTGTTCTTGACGAGATTACGGGTCTAGCTCCTACGTATCCTCGGGTACAATGAGGAACTCAAAGCTTTGTAGTTCGGAGTAGAAAATGTTTTGTTTGTTGCTTTATTTTGGTGAAAGATACTTTGTCACCAACAATGAAAACATTGGTTACCCACATCACCTTGGAGGAGTGGACATTTTTCGTCACATCAAATGGATTTCTAGATATCAACATTTGTAGGAAAAATGTCACTTATCTCTACTCATGCATTTATGGACGAGCATTTTTTTGCATCGTCTCTAGACTGAGTATCTTTCGATTGAAGGAGTTTGGATTTGTTGAATGTTTTAGGTGAATGACGAACATTTAATGAGAACGAGAGAAGAGCCTCAGGATCAATTGTTTGAGGGTTCCATCAAAATGCTAGATTCCAACGGTCCTTTTTCAATCAAAGTATTTTAGAAATTGTTTGATGGACGTCGAACGCTCAATAAGAACGAGACGTAACCTTTGGAATCGATTGTTCAAGAGTTTCATCAGAATGCTAGACTCCAACGGTCCTTTTTAGTCCTAGTTTATTAAGTGTTTTAGGAGTGAAAAAAAGAACTAATCGCTAACCCATAACGTGTGCTTCGAGACCAATCATTCTAGGGTTCCATCGGAATGCTAGACTCCAACGGTCCCCTTCTTTCACATTAATTAAGAAAAAAGTTTCATTATTGCGTTTTATTTAGGAAAAGTCATTCGATGTTGATCAATGTTTGATTTGCATAGATGAAGAAATAATTTGAAAATGGTTTGTAATAACTTGAGTATAGTGAGATTTTGAAAAAACTAACTTGATGTTGATAAAGTGTTTGAATTTTATCTTGAAAGATTAATTTTATTACGTGCCCTCATGTCTTGTTTAACAATCAAAAGTCTTCATACATACAAGATTAAATAAAACATACAATCAAATATGACATTCAATCATCCATACAATTAACAAGTAGCAAACAAAGACATGTAAGTAAGCACACACTCAATCAAGGATCAAACAATTCAAGTCATGAGTCAAGATTAATTCTAAAAATATTTTGAAAAGATGGAATTAAATAAAAAAACCATAATTCAATATCTACCATTAGACTATTTTATTTATTTACTTTTGGTTTTCATAAAGAGGAATAAAATTAGATGAAACAAATTAACATTATCACATATATATATATATATATATATATATATATATATATATATATATATATATATATATATATATATATATATATATATATATATATATATATATATATATATATATATATATATATATATATATATACTTTATTAAATAAAGGAAAATTGGATCTTTTTCATATTTGTCTTTTTTTTACATAATCAATAAAATAATAAGTCATAATAATAAAAGAAAAATAAAATGCAAACAAAGAGCCAGGGCGTGTGTATCACTATAGGGAAATTTTTACCTCATCCTCGTACAGTTATACCTATATCTCTATTTATTTTTTTAAAATGTCAATTTTACACTTGTTTGTTTTTAACCAATTTACCATTTTACTTTTAACCATTCAATTGAGACTTCCGAAAATTGCACTATTCAGTCTCGTATCAGAACACATTGGAAAAGACTCCCATTATGTTTTTTTCTTAACCGAAACACTTTGTGGAAGACATTCGGTTTAGTATGAAACGTGTTCCGGAAGACTTACTTGAAGAGTTCCGATTTAGTTTTGAAAAAATACCGTTCTTGAACACTTAAGATATTTGTTCCGGTTAACACACTAATATATGCCAGAACTCTTTCCTAAAGACTTCCGGTGTGTTATTTATGTGTTCCGGAACTCTTCTATGAAGTCTTCCGGGTTGCATTGTTAATTTTTTTTTAATAATTTTTTATTGTGCACGTATGTAAATTCTTCCCCAAATATGTGTAAATACTTATGGTGTTTTTTCAACTACTCAAAGATTTGGTACACGAGAATAGGTGATCAGGTGGATTAAAGAGGTTGGAATCCATAATAAAGTAACCGTTATTATCACTCATTCAGATATTGAAACATGCAAGAGAGGGAGAAATAACAAATTAATATTTGGTTGTGATAAATGTGGGAAATACAAGGATACTGATAGTGGAACCCAAAGTGCGACCAAAAAACGTGGATGCCAATTTTAAATCAGGTCGACTCCAGCAAAAGATGGGTCAGGCTGGAAGATTGATGTAAAATATGGGACCCATAACCATGGTTTACCTGATAGATTAGAAGGTCGTTCCTTTATTGGTAGGTTGACCACGGATGAGAAGCAGCATGTCGTTGATTTTACAAAGAGACATATACCAACTAGACACATATTGCTTTCCTTGTAAGACCAAGATCCAAAGAATGTAACTCGGATCACGCAAATATACAAGCATAAGAGTATGATAAAAAAAGAGATAAGAGATCCTATAAGTGAGATACAACATTTGTTTAAGCTTATTGAGGATGCATGCTATGTGTATTGGAGTAGAAAAAGATATGACTCGGAAGTTGTGAGAGAGATATTTTGGGCCCATCCCGATTCAGTTAAGTTGTTGAATATTTTTCCTATTGTGTTAGTTATGGACATCACCTACAAGACAAACAAATATAGATAACCTTTGTTTGAAATTATTGGCATGACATCAACCGAGTTGACTTTTGCTGTCGCATTTTCGTATATGGAGTCTGAGCAGACAGAGAATTTTTGTTGGGTATTTGAGAAACTTAAAGAATTGTTTGTTAAGAAAGATTTGTGTCCACTAGTGATTTTGATAGATAGAGATCTTGCTTTGATGAAAGCAATTGAAATTATGTTTCCTAGGTCGATTAATGTGCTATGTAGATTTCACATTTCAAAAATGTTGGTGCAAAATGCAAGCAATATGTGGTGAATGATATGCAAAAGAAGATCGATACATTATGGATGAAAGTTTTTTAGGCTAGAGATGAGGTTGAGTATGATCAACGGTTGCATTAACTTGAGCAGGCATGTGTTGATTTTAGTGGATTTATTAATTATGTGAAAGGCACATGATTGACTCCACATAGACAAAGATTTGTTGGAGCATGGATTAATCGAGTGCTACATTTGGGTAACACGACGACTAATCGGTATGTGTTATATTTTTTACTATGTATTTTTTTTATATGTATTATTTTTAGGGTTGAATCTGCTCATTGGAAGTTAAAGCAAATGTTAGGAAACAATATAGGTGACATGGTCAAATGTTGGGAAGCTATGAATAACAACTTGAGGTTACGATTGGGCAACATTAGAGCTTCTTTTCAAAAACGTTTTTACGAAGTTGAGCACGCGCATATAAGTCCATTTTATGGTAATCTGCGTGGTTCAGTATCTCGAGCTGCTTTGAGACGTATTGCTGAAGAGTTATTGAGAGTTGATTATGTTGGAAATAACAGGAAAATATGTGGTTGTACTCTTAGAACATCTTATGGGTTACCTTGTACTTGTGAGTTAGGAAGATACACATTTGGTGATATACCGATACCAATAGATGATGTTCATGTTCATTGGAGGAAACTAAGTATGGAAGTTGAGTTAGAGGTAGATGCAGATGATGGATATGAGGTGGATAGAGTTGTGAAATAGATGAATTGTGGAAATGATTTAGGTCATTAGATGTTGTTGGGAAAAGGGCATTAAAAAGTAGTGTTTTTGGACTTGCTTACCCCACAACGACTTCTTTGTGTCCACCACCTGAGAAATTAAAAACCAAAGGAGGAGTGAAGAAGAAAGGAAAAAAACCAATAAAATCTGATGTTTATAAGGACCCTTCATATCATGAGTATGTTGATCAAGCATCTCAATCTTCACAGAGGAAATCTCAACCATCACAGACTTTGAAGAAGTTGAAATTATCAAAGAAGTAACCACAATCAAAGAAACATTTCACTCTTCAATTTCCTGATCATATTAGGTCATATATTGAAGATGTAGTTAATGTTGTATCAGATGGTAATTGTGGATTTAGAGTCATTGCATCATTGCATGGATATAGTGAGGATGGTTGGTCAATGGTTCGCCGAGACTTGGAGTTGGAAATATTAGACAAGGAAAGATCAAGTTTGTATGATAAGTTATTTTGTAATCGGTTAGCGGAAGTGATAGAATCTTTAATGATAGAATCCTTTGGTCCACAATCACCAAAAAAAATGGTTGACTCTACCAGATATGGGTTACTTGATAGCGAATTGGTATAATGTTGTACTTGTCTGTTTAGGCAATCCGTGCATGACTTTCTTTCCCATGACAAGTTCACATTCACCAAATGTCTCCATTTATTGCATTGGTTTTGTTAACCAAAATCTTTGGGTTCATGTACGTATTTTATTTTATATGACTTACTGTTTTAATTATTTTACTTAGTTCACTTTATTAAATATATGCCTTAATATTTTAATTATGTTATCAGGTAAACATGAAAGAAGGGTTTGTGCTACATTAGATCGGAAGAAGTTTCGTTGTCCAGCAGCAACGTCTTGGATGTTAGGATTTGCATGATGTCTACAACATTGGCAATTACTTACGCCTATATTAGCATGAATATGTAATCAAAACATGAATATTATATTATGTTATTTAGTTTTAATAGATTCAGCTCTAAAGGTTAATACATAAACAAGAAATATGCAAAAAACTTCAAATAAATCAGGAAACTGCGGGTCATCCTCTTCAGCATTAACTTGTCTGAGATAACAATGAATCAATGTAGAAACACGAGCCCAATTAGGATCAGATGGTCCTGCTTCGTAAACAGGAACGAGAACCTCTCTTGGCTCATCACGATGGGGAGGGACCTAACGAGGATGCGAAACACAATAATACCACTCCAGGTATCCATCATCTATATCAGATGGAGTGGTGGTCAATGCTATTGGACGGATCACAACAACAACGTTCTGATGGTAACCAATCCACTCAACATCAATATCATTAGTCATCATACAATCAGGAGGTGGAACATATTGCTTGTATCTGATTTGATGTATACATCTGTCAGGCAAGTATGGAACAACTATGTTACCCCACTTCATACACCCCCTGTACAGACATAACTCGTCAAACTGACGCCATACTCTATGATCCTCGAATGGACGCAATATGACGTCGGAAGTTGTCAACTCGTCCAAAATAGGCCGCAAGTCATCCATCTTCAGGACTCCTTGCTTATAGGATCATCCCATCGCTCGAGGAAGAGCAAAATTATCAGTTGGTTTCTAGTTCTCTCATATTTTTTCAACTGTTGGAAAGTACCCGTGAATCTAGCACCATTACAATATAAAAACATAATAAACAAAATAAATTAAATTAATATACTAAATAAAATTAATTAACATATAATAAAAAAATTAAATTAAATACCTGTAGGAGAGTGGGAAATCCACCGAGCTGCTTGCAACTGAACATGGAAGTATCCCAGAGGTATCTGTAAAGGGTACCCAATACAGTTGTTCTCCAATTGTATCCCAAACATCTCTCTAAGTCCGTAAACATTAAGAGGTATCGTGCCTTAACAAGCGTAAAGGTTTTGTCGGAAAAAATTGTGGAACCCACCAACATCAGTAAATACGCTCTAGTCACATATGCCTAGCTAGAAGCAACTTTATGCACTATGAATAAATCGTATAACCACTCCAACTTATAGTAAGAACCCCTGCAACTACGAATATGTGTTTGTGCCTCATTCTGTGACACTCCTAAGTAGTCAACAGCAAGTTCAGCAACAACCTCTTCAGTGACATCTTCAGGGCTCCAGAACACACCCCTGATGGGCAAGTGAAGCTGACAAAAAACGTCATCCAGAGTAATGCTCATCTCACCAAACAACATGTGAAATGAAGATGTCACTAGATGTCATCTCTCCACAAATGCGGATACCAGGTTTGTGTCTATCTTCGTCAAACTGGTTCTCTGAAGTGAAGATAATCCAAACCTAGAAACCCCACTCTCCATCTGTTGTGGAAGAGCTTGTGGAACCCTCGTTGTCAGCTTAAGCCTGTGTCCAACAACCTTCAACTCTTTCGTCGGGCCTCTCTCATAAAAACAATTAAAATACATTATAAAACACAATATAAAATATTCAAATATACATCGTTTAACTACCTCACCAAACCATAAATGTCGAGTAACATGATGCTCGTACTTTACCAAAATAGACGTATCGAACGACCCTCCTGGAAAGCCAATAGGCTTTGCTGCGGATGTAGATGCGCCCCGTCCTAAACTACGATCTAGAATCCTATCGTCGGCACCTCATCTTTGAACCACTATAAAAAATATAAAATAAAAACGCACCAGAACATTTCTTAAAAGAGTTCCGGTGTGAAAAAAAATTAAAAGGCAAAATCGGAACACTTTTAATAAGACTTCCGGTGAATAACATGAAACTGGAAGTCTTTTAAGAGGAGTTCCAGTTCAAAGTTTGAAAATCAGAAGTCTTTTAAGAAGAGTTTCAGTTCAACGTTTGAAATATGGAGCGAATCGGAAGTCTTTTAAGAAGACTTCTGGTATATTAATTGTGAACCGAAATACTTACTCTATGGGTTCTGGTTTGCAACGGCGAAAGTGATGTTCTGGAAGTCTTGAAGCGAAAGTGAAATAAAAAATGAAAATTTCAGAAATATAATCTATTTATATGAGGGCGTTTTGGTCCAAAATATTATAATATAGGAGTAGAGGGATAATTGTGGGGTATGAGATACAATTTTCTACTATAGGATACAAACTACAAAGATTAGGAGACCCAAAAAGCATCAACCTAGACCAAAGTGGGCACGGGTCAGGTGCGGGTCAGAGGACCTGGCTCATGTCCAAACCGACCCAAAACAAAAATGTCACAAAAGGCAAAAATCGGGTTTACAAACCCTAGTTCTCCCTCCTCTTCCCAGCGCCGAGTTCTTCCTCTTCTTCCCTAATGTTCCATTGCTTGGAGTTGAGTTTGATATTATAATTATCATGATCCATTGATGACATACAAGAAGAATGATTATATTGAGCATATATAATCCGAGCTCACTATATATTAAACTTTACACAAATTTATATGCACATGCTATGCTACCATGCATGCATGGTTCTAAATTGTAATTTATATTTACACTAAGTTCCAACCTTGATATTGCAAAAATATAGATAAATGAAACTGCGATGTTACATATGTGATGCGACATCGTTGAAAAACCTCTAAAACCTTTAGAACCATGCGCATACCACTTGTGCTGATCTTGAAATACGTTAGCAGAATGTCAAATGTAGGGCTAAAATGTCCAATGGGATCAGCATGAGAATTGCGGCTGGTTCAATGGAGGAGGCCGCAGGTTGAAAATACATGCATGATGATGTATGAATTTATTGAGCAGTTATTTTCACTTATTGCAACTTGGGGTTATAATATTGCTAATGTTTTAGCAACCTTATTTAGAAGATAGTAATAATAGAAAAAACCGTGTGTACTTATTGGGAGTACTTCAAACATAGTAGAAACACTTGATAATATTTAAGGAATTGAGTTTTCAATATTGGTTATCAATTAGAGATGGCGAAGATTGTGGAAGTACGAACTGAGAAAATGGAAAATCGAATATGAGATGTCACGTATTACCTGCGTAAAATGGCCGATTAAACAATATTTCTATAGGCCATAGTGTTTTGACAGGTAAAATGATTTCCTATACTTTGTAAACTATTTGACACATTCAATCAACACCAATAAAATGGTGTTATGAGTGTGATGTAGTCAAGATCAAAATTCAGCTTGATGGCTCAAGGTTACCCCTCCAAGGCTTCAAAGAAAGTCAACAACTCTAACGCCAACTTATCTCTACAGCATATCTCTCTCCATTGCATTAATATGTGATCACGCTTCTTTATAGAACTCAAGGAATGGATAACTATCAGATGATATCAAATGACCAAAAGACTTATAAATAATTGGCTAGAAGATAGATCAACATTTATTATGCACATGATATCATAAACCCTTGGCTTTAAATTGATGACAACATCACAGTCATATGCCTGTAATATTGTTGTTACGGCTAGATTCGCATTAGGCCACAATTGATCGTAAATCATAAAAAAAACACATCATAATACTGCAAAAGTTGTATTATAACACTACAAGACTCATATCAGTTCTCGTCAATAAATTGTGTATTATTCGGAAAAATTATTTTGTCTACGTTTCATATTATTTATATCATAGATTTAAGGTATTTAAAAGAGTTATATATATATATATATATATATATATATATATATATATATATATATATATATATATATATATATATATATATATATATATATATATATATATATATATATATATATATATATATATATATATGATCAAATGATACAAAAGTGTCAAATTTAGTAATATATCGTATCCGATAATTCTTTACCGCATATTCGTATAATAAAATTCACCGTTTATTTTCATATTGATCATGTTTATAAAATTTAGTATCAATCGAAAATCATTTGAAATGTCAACAAAATATATAAAAAAATAACACCTTAGAAAATTTAACGAAAATTGTTAATTTTTATTATTCTTTTAAAATATCAAATAATTTTTTATTGATGTGAAATTTGATAAACGTGATCCATATGATATTAGCTTTCAATTTAACAATGAATTTTGTTATACGTAAATAGGATATGATGAAGAGTTATTGAAGGTGTTATATATGTATAAAATAAAAAATATGTAAAAACATAAAATAAAGATTAAATATTAAAGTGTAATATTTATGTTCGTAAAAAATAAACGACCACAATAATCATATCAGAAAAGATATGTGTCCACCCGTTTTAACTAATACACCGCATATGTATATATATAAAATATACTAGTTTTATTAATTTATTTGGTCCATTGCAGGGATTTGAACTTGATGTTATTATCAATATCCATTGCTGATATACAAGTATGATTTATCATATTGTCATATATAATCAGAGTTTACTAAGCTATTATTAGTCAAATTGGAACAAATTTTTTCACGTCCTAAATAATAATTTTTACACGAAATTTATACATGCTATGCTATCATGCATGCATTGTTCTAAATTGTGTTTAATATTTACGCTGCAAACTTTCATGTTGTAAAAAATATGAACAAATTGTGAGGTGATGTCGTTGGAAGAAAAAACCAAGACGTTTAGAACTATGCATACTGCTTGTGGTGATCTTGAAAAACGTAAGCAGAACCAAAGTCAAATGTGGGGCTAATGTCCAATGGGAGTGGGGGAGGTTTCAGCCTGATGTTGAAAAACATGCATGATGAATGAATTGATGGAGCAGTTATTTTCACTTATTGCAATTTGGTTATAATATTGCTAATGTCGATCACAGTTTAATACTTTCAAGTCAACCACTGGATCTCCATACCAAACAAATATCACATTGTTTGAAAATCAGAGTTAAATAATATATAAACAACATACACATCCTTTAACGGATAATGTCATAGTTTTAAATTGTGATTAGATCACGGATGCAGTTACAAATTATAGGTGTCGTAATTGTGGTCAATGTAATTGTTACAACCTACATTGTTGTTGTGGTTATGGTCAATGTAATTGTTGCAATGTGAATTTTAATTGTGGTGCTTGAAATATATACTTGAAAGTCGATGAAAGATAAAAAAATTCATTACATCAAATGAAAATTGAAATTTTGGATTCTGAAATTTTAATCGTTGATAAAAATAACTTAACAAACGTGAGCAAAATTGACCCTAATGCAGTAGCACGTGATAATTTTAATGACACTTTAAATTGCGGTTACTAATATTCACACCATATGCACCCCTTCTTCTTAACGAGGATCTGATACCATACTGGCCGGGAGCCTCAGATATCATGAAACTCAGTCTCAACTGAATCGTCATCAAACAGCCAAGCATAGACATAACACAGACTATCAATTAAAACTGATATTCCATAATAGTGAGGACCGTAGTATGGATCGAAGGTCAAATGTTTTCTGATACACAAGATCCTCAGTTGAGGCAGGTGTAGAGCATACTTGCATCTATGTGGGGAATTATGATATGAATATAGTAACTAAAGCTTTTAGGGAGAAATAAAGGATATTTAGAACATAGTTGTTCTTGAACAAACAAAGAGTTTTTATTTGTGATTGCTTGATGAAAATAGTTTACAAGAGCCTTCCTTTTATAGGCAATGAGGAGCATAAAGGACAAAAGCAATACTATTACAAGCATGGCATTATAGAAATGTCTTTTCCAAAAGTCTGACACCTTTATCTCTAAAGCATACATAATGGATCTACTTTTACACAAAAAGACGAGAAAACACTATTCATAAGCATGCTAATGGCCCATAAGGGACACTTGTCACCTAGTCTTTGAAAATGGATTCATGAGATGGGGACATGTTCTGGTCGGATAAGTTCTCATCAGAAAAGCAATCTCCATAACGTGATGACTCATGTTGGCAGATGTCATCCATCATGTAAGTGTGATCCATCAATTTTCTATTAGCTTCTTCCACTTGTCCTTCTGAGAATTCAGCTTCCATTGGAGAATCTGGATTTTGTCGTATGGCTTGAGTTGAGCTTTCTCCAACTTCTGATCTTCTGAATTTTCCAAGACTTATACATGTTATACTATCATCAAGGTTCTTTGGGTCATAAAGATTGATGCAGTTGACATATTCCATTAATTCCCTTGTGATTTTTAGACTGGGAGGATAATCATCAATTGTTTCCCATAAGTGAACATAACTCTTACAATTAAGTAACTTTGTTTCAGGATCTGTCTGATAAGGCCTGTGTAGAAAGAAAACAGACTTGAGCTTGTTAATAGCTTCTAAGGCTAATCCTCTCTCTTTGACCTCGTCTGTGACTGGTTTTAATTGATTCTTCCACCATTGTAATGGAGAATACCATTCAAGAGTAGTCCAAATCAAGGACTTGTGATTTTCGGGATTCATCAGGTGTTGATACATGGCTTCGGTGGGAATAAGAACAGGCATAAAATATAATACTGTGGCACACTAGATATACCATAAATGGTTTTTTGTGAATTTGACATTTGGGTTTATTAAAATTGGTAGGAGGAAAGGTGTGTCAGGGAAATAAGGAGTATGATCTAGGAGTTTACTTCTTATGATTTTTGTCATGTAATAAAAGAGATTGTTCCTGGCATACTGTTTGAGCTGAGATGGTGAAGACGAGACTGTTATTCCTGGAGGAAGATTTCTGGTTATGGATGCATGAACTGGTAGTGGTCTGACCATAAGAATCAAAGGGAAAGTGTGTTTGGCTGTGATGATCTGGACAGGTTTCATAGGTCGGGATAGTAGATCCGGAATCATATTTTGGGTTTCTTTGATGTGTTTTACTGAGAAATCATATCTGGAAAACCAATCCTTGAGGCAAAGGGTTTGAGGATCGGGTGTCATCTTATTTTTGAATTCAAGGATCATGGGAAAAGATGAATTATCCATATGTACTACAAACTGGTAGCCTCTTAGGTGGAAGTCAAACTTTTGAATTCCCATTTTTACGGTAAGAGCTTCTTTGTAAGTGGTGTGATAGTGTTTTTCAGCTTCTTTAAATTGGCCGCTGGCATGACCATAGTAGTATATTTTCCCTTCAAGTTCCTCTATCAAAATTGCTCCCCAATAATGATCACTGGCATCGGTCTGCAGGATTCTTTTCCCATTTCCAGGGATTTTTAGGGCAGGTGGAGTTTGTGCGATCTTCTTCAAGGCTTTTACTGCTTCAGTTTGCACTGTTCCCCACGGTGGGGGTTTTTTCTTTAACATTTGTGATAGAGGGCTTGTGTATTTCTCCAGTCTTGGAAGGAAATCTCTGATATAATTAATTATACCAAGAAATTATTGGATTTGGTTGACAGTGAGATTTTCATCAGGAAAGTTTAACAGTTCTTGGGCAATATGAGGTTGAGGTTGATATTTCCCTTGGGAGAAATGTATCCCTAAAAAATCAATCTCTGTTTGGCCCAATTGACTTTTCCTTTCAGAGAGCTTTACTCCATGTTGTTGGGCTATTTGAAGGAATCGGCCCAATAATTGTTTATGGGTCTTTTCATCTTTTGAGAGCAATAGCACATCATCAATATAAACGAGGATACTATTGAAAATGGGTTCAAAAATTCTTGTCATGGCCTTTTGAAAGAGTGACGGAGCAACTTTAAGCTCGAATGGTAACACATTCCATTGGTACTGGGCGTTAGGAATGCAAAATGCTGTTTTGTAACGATCCTCTGGGTTGATAGCCAATTGCCAAAATCCTGACTTAAGATCAAACTTAGAATAGATATGGGCATCTTTGATGAAAACATTTAAGGATGAGGCCTTTGGAATGGGAAATTTATCATCTTTGAGAAAATAATTTAGAGGTTTGTAATCAATTACTAGCCTCTTTTTCCCTCTTAACTTTTCATATCTTTTCTCCACATAAAATGCTTGACAAGCCCATTCTGATTTGGTGGGCTCTATCAGACCTTGCTTGAGCAACTGGTGGCATTCCTCCCTAGCCAATGAATAATCTGATGGACTCAGTCCTGGATGGGTGGCCTTGGTTGGATTAATATCTTCATTTAGCTTAAAAGGAAGTTGAACAAAAAAGTCCTTATTTTTCCATAGGGGTTTCGGATGGCGGAATTCTTCATGGCTGTTTGCGCAGAGTTTGAGTAGGTTGGACTTGATTTCTTCACAACCAAGAGGGATCTTAGACAAGGAATATAGTTTCAATATTCCGGAATAAGGCTTGAATTATCTTTTGAACTTGATTCCTGTGGGGAGAATTTGAAGTTTGCTTGCTGCTGAATAGACATCCATTCCTACTACAATATCTTTGTTTGGAAGATTACTGCCAATGTCCCTGGTCCAAACGATGCAGTCTGGGAAGAATTTAATTCCTATTTTCTCCTTGGTCATTAGATCTGTCTTAAAAACCTCCCCATCTGCTACTACAAAGTATGCGGCATGTGTTACCCACGATTCGGCTGGGAGAATGTTAGGGTTCATCATTGTAATCTGTGCCCCAGTGTCCATATAAGCTATAACTTTCTTTGGACGTGAAAACTTCGTTGCGAGGACATGAACTTCAACACAAGGGAGAGGTGGAGTAGGAAGAGAACTTCCTATCTCTTTGAAGGAGTAAACAGGTAGATATCTTCCATCTTCCGACTCCGAAGATGATGCTTCATCAGGCGAAGAGTCTTTGAGGGCAAAAATAGTTTCTTCGTCAGCAGAGCCTTGCTCAGAATACAGGGATTCTAAGTCTCCTTCTAAAGGTTGAAGAGAGTTGATCAATTTTGCGGCTTTATGAGTATTATTAGGACATTCTTTAGAGAAATGTCCCTTCTTCCCACAAATAAAGCATCTCTCATTTTTCCATTTTCCTCTGAAAGGTTTTCTTCTGAAGTACTTCATATTCTTCCTTTTCTTTCCCTTGAAGGTCCTATGAGATTTGGTGTATTTTTGTTGACGGTGTTTCATTTTTGTTGCACAACTACACCTTTTGTCTTTACACTTAATCTCCAGGTAGGGTTTTCTACACGCGTGGGTGAATTTTGACTTTTGTTCTATAACTTCTGAAAAATGGTGATGAAAACTGCAAAGCTTTTCAAGTCCTTCTATTGTCACCTGGTGAATTTGTCCAAGACTCGTGGTTTTGATATCTCTTTGAGTTGTGGCTAACATCCTATGGGTTTCTGGCTGGAGTTCTTGTGGTAGAGAGGAGACATAGGTATTCTTGAGACTAGGGTCATTGTATCCATTAAGGACATAATATCTCTGTGCCATCCTGTGATAGTGTCTGTCGAGATCCTTTATTTTCAGGGAACAACACTTCATCTCAAAGAATTCTTGTCTGTTTTTCCTATCAAACATCTCCATATCACCGATGAATTCACGATGAAGCACACCAAGAATATTAGTTGTAGTTTCTAAACGGTGTAACTCATCTTGTTTGAAGGTTCCAAGATTGTGATACTATTCTTTCATCGTGCCTGTCATCCTACAGAAAAATTCTTCAATGATCTTATAGCTATCTTCACTTGTTTTCATCATCTGGGTGTCAAGCCAAGCTCCAAATTCAAGTAGTCTTTTTCTCCAGCGACTGGATGGAATATCATCAAAGGTGAACCAAGGACCGCCATTTAGGTTTAATCCTTTCAGGGATTAGAGTTTCTTCAGGGGACTCTTCTTCAAAAAAGGAATCTTCCTCTTGTATATTTTCCATGAAGAGTCTTGGGATATAGTTGTCTTCAAATTCTGATTTTGAGGAAACATATCCTAGTGTTTCATCAGTAGATGTTTCCTGATCAGAGTTATTGTCGTTATTTGTCGAGGACTCATCTTCCTTGTGTGCCTATGTTTCAGCAAGGTGGTGATTTTCCTGGGAAGATTCGTACTTTCTAGTGATCTCCATGGCTTGGAAACCTTTATCTGGTGTTTCTTCTTCCTTTTGGATTTTTGGAGGAGGTGTTTTAGGGATATCCTGAGAGTCTGAGGATGAGGCGCCTAGGCAGGAAGCTTTGCCTTTTGTCTTGGAGGTCGAGGGAGTTGAAGTTCTAGTAGATTTTGGCCTATAAGTTGTAGGTATGTATCTAACTTGATCTGGTGGTGATGAAACATAGGTAGGGTAGAAAGGAGAAGGCCTTTCTGGTTGTTTGAAAAATGTAGGAAAAGCAAGAGGGTCAAAGAAAGAGTTTTCAACAGGCTTGGGCTTTCTTTCATGAGAGGCTCTTAAGAAATCATCTATCTCTTTTACTTGGCCTTGTAGATTTTGGATCTCTCTTTCCTTCTGGTCAAAAGTTTTGCCAAAAGTTCTCTCTTCTAACATCTGCCACAAATCACGATCCAGCTGAGATACTTGGGCTTTTAAGCTCCTGTAGTGCTTCTGTATTTTTTGGGATAAAACCTTGAGATTGTCATCTGTCTGATCAATTTTCTCAGCAATCTTATCCACCCTTTTGTCAAGGCTTTGGAGAATCTCATTTTGAGAAACCATGTTTTCAGATTTCCAATTTAGCACTTCTTCAGCTTGAGTTAAAGGCTTAAGTTTCCCATCGGGCTGGACTTCATTGGGATGAATGAAGGGTTTAGATGTTCTTCCTGTGATTGGATCCATTTTCCTTTCCAGGGAAGGAAATTGTCGCTCGTACTCTGGAGTTGCAGCTGAGTACATAAAACAAGGAATTGGTTGGACAACAGTTGGAGGATGTAGTGACTTATAATGGTCTGTTGGTGACCATGTAACAAGAGTTGGATCATCAGGTGGTAACAATCCTTCTTTCCTGAGGAGTTTTAGTCCTTCCTCATAGATAGAGAGGGGTTTCTTTTTCCCATAGATTCCTACCCATGGACCATTGTCTGGATCAAATCTTCCTTGAGGAGGTGGAGAGGGTTTACACCTCCCTTTTTTATTTGTTTTGGGAAGAATGATATCTCGGTCAATATCATTGTCGTGCATCCAGCAATCACAATCTGGGTTACATCTTGTAGGATCAACATCCCAGATGAAGTTGTAGCACCTCAAATTTGCACCTATCATTATACATACATTTTCACAATAGGTCATAGCATATCATGATCCATTGCATAGCATTTGCATTGTCCCTCAGTTGCCTCAAGAGCAAGCAATCAGAAATTAGGTCAAACTAATCTCCTGATCAGTCAACCAAGCAAGCAAGGGAATTTCTCATTGAATCAAGGCCTTGGGGTTTGTCCAACAAGTTCACATGGCTTAGAGGTCTATTTGAAGTATTTTGGTCAAGGGTTAAGGGCTCAGAGGTCAGCAGTTCATGCCCAGACAGTCAAAAACCCTAAAAAAGTCAACTGTCAGTCAAAGCAGTAGATAGTGGTCATTCTTGTGGAATCTGGGCACCATGGTCAATAATCAAGAGTTCATACAACTTGGGACATCATTTGAAGTCAAGTTCTCAAGGAATTAGGGTTTGGAAGTCATCAGTCAATGCACAATCAGTCAGAAACCCTAAAAGTCAACTGTTGGTCAACTGTCCATTTAATCAGTGATTGGATGATTGGATTTGGTTTGTGAAAGTTCATTCATGTCCAAATGGTCATCATACATCATGCCAAACACCATCATGGAAGAATCTGAAGCCAGATCAGAGATTTCCCAAAACGGAAACTGGGCCTGTAACTGAAACCTGCCATAAATGGAAAGTCTTGATCCTCAAACTTACATCATGATACAAGCCTCAAATGAATTTTTGCCCAACATGAAAGTTGAAGATCTTGTTCTCCCATTTCCAAAAAGTCCTAGAACTCTCAATTCCCATGTGTGGTTGGCAAGTTATGATCGAATCGATTTCAGAAAATCTTGAACTTCAGAAGGCCATATCTCTCAAACCGTTTGACCAATTTTGGTGGGGTTTTTTCCTACAAGTCACATTTGATCCCCTCTTTCCAAAATATAAGTTTCATGAGCCAAAACTTCACCAATCAAAATGGCATATTTTGACCTTTTTCATTTAAATGTAAGTTTGACCAAGAGTTGACTTTTTGACTCAAACATTTTTTCAACATTTGGCCAATTGGAACAGCTCATAAATATCATTTTAAGTGTGTTTGCAAAGCCAAATTATGCAGAACATGTGAATCTTGTTTGGTTGCTTGAATTACAAGAAAAGTACCATTGCACCATGCTTGTCCTTGCTTTCCATAACCATGCTTTGTACCAGCATCATTATGCAGCATTCTTGACCATTTTTTCTGTCATGGTGAGCCTCATTGTGCAGCCATACACCAACAAGTACACATAGCCATGCTTGCTCACTTGAATTTTGGCAAAAGGACATGTCCAATTCATGAACCATACCTCTTGCAACCTGGCCTTGTACTGTCCAGCAGGCATTGTACATTTTTCTGTCCTTTTGAAATTCAATTGAAGCAACCACAAACCCTTGGAAAATGCAAAAACCATACCATGCTATATTGAGGGCAGCAGAAAAGACTTGGACATTTTTTTTTACACTTACTGTCACTAGTAGCAGCAGTAGGGGCATCCAACCAGAAAATCCTTGGCCATTTTCTTCTCACACCTGTCATGAAAAACTGCAGTAGCATAGTCCAACTTGGCTTGGCAATCAAAATACCTGAGTCACTTGCATTTGCCACCAAAAAAAACAACAGCCAATAGCAGGTTTTGAAAAGGGGATTTTTTCTGTCAAACACAAACCAACTGCCATCTTGCACTCCAACTTCCTCTATCCAAGACCAATGAACTAAGTTTGGTTTGCCAACATAAGACAGCAAATTGAAGCACCCCTTCTTTTTTCCTGTTATGAGAAAAACATATAGCAACAGCAGCAGACCAAGAAGAAACCCCTCCCACTTGTAAGACTCACCATGAACCAAACATAACTTGGCCTTGGCATCTCATTCACCCTGTCCAAACTCAAGCATTTCAAAAAACCTGTCTGCAGCAAGAACAACCCCTGGCCTTTTGCTTCCAAAACCTGCAGCATCCAATCACAACCAACTCATACATACACAAATACTCATTCTCCATAAAGCCCTCCCTACACTTTCCAAGACAAATTCAAAATCACTTGGCCTTGCATTTTTCCTGTCAAAACCTTGTCCACCCCAACCAACTTGCCCTCACCTTGCTTCTTCTGCCATAAACAAAAGCTTCCAACCAAAACCTTGCCTTGCTTGGTATTTTTCTGCCACACCTTAAAAACCCTAGCAGCACACCAAAACAACCTTCACTCATTCCCTCATTCTCAACCTTGCCTTGCTCTTGGCATTCTTGAATTTTTCTGTCCAATTTCTACAGCAACCACAAGACCATAGACAATCATCTTCACTCTTTGGCCAACCATACCCCAACCTGGCTTGGCATTTTTCTGTCCAGAAAACCTGTCCAAAACAAAAAGCTGCCTGAGCCTTTATTTTGCATCTCAAAACCATTCACCACAAAACCCTTGGCCACTCTTGAAAACCAGGCACTGCATCCATCAAAACCTGTCCCAACAACCTAGCAGCAGGCAAAGGAAATCACTTGGCCACTTTACACTTTTCCTGTCATCAAAACCAGGACAGTTGCAGCAAGGGCATCACACAAAAACCATTACTTTGGCCATGTCCAAAACACCCCTGTCATGAAACCAGTAGCAAGGCATCACATAACATTGCAGCCAACATAATAGCATCACCAACCATTTTTGGCCTAGGCAAGTTGAGAAGGCATTCTCATTTTGAAAACCACTGTGCTTGGCATTTCTATTGCAGCCACACAAAGCACATTGCTACAAAGGGACAAAACCTGCCTTGCATAAACAATGGGAAGGAGCAGATTGGTTCACAACATCCAATTTTGAAGCCATTTCATCAATCTACACAAGCCATGACAGTCCATGATCTAGGCACTTCCAAGATGTCTTGAGCCATACCATCACCATTACCCATCATTGGCAAGCTGAAGGCTCATCTGTTTTGGCAAGGCATCACAAAACGACACCAAGAACACAAACTCCCCTTCAAAAAAGGTATGGATTCGACCTTCCCATTTTCCCAAATTGAGACATGTTTTGAATAGATCTTTCAATGCTGAGTACCATGATGCTTTCCTTTTTTGAAATGATTGCTTATACATGAAGATATGTTGAGATAAAGTTAGGTGCTTGGAAATGTTTCTTGTGATTTCTTGCTGTGCAGTTCGAATTATTGAAATTAGGGTTTGGATTGTTATTGTATGTTGATTGATGATTACAGTGGTATGCTTAATTGACACTTTGGGGAAGAATTGAGAAATCACGATTTTTTGATAAGAACCCTAATCCCAAATTTGCCCAGATTTTGGTCCATTTTCGTGTGCATGACTTTTCTCCCTCCAGCCAATCAAAACATTTCATTTTCTGGACCAAAACACGGTCGTTTTGATAAGTGACTGGGTTATTTACCAAAATGCCATTTTCTCCATATAAATTCAATTAATTTCTTCAATAACTTCATCAATCTTCTAAAATTCACAACTTGCTCATTTTTGATCCAAATTGAATGGGATTTTTTGTGTTGTGTTCATCATGATCTCTACTTTTTTATCATTATTTTTCCAGAATTTTTGGATGGATGGTTTTTAAATGGCCTTAGGGTTTGTGACATGTGACCAAATTTTGTACACTTTGCCAAATCATTCGTGAAATGATGAGAATGTATCCAATGGCTCTCAAATTTTTTGTGCTTAAACTAGACACACTCGTGGTGATTTTGGTATAAAATTTGTGAATTTATCATTTGTGGTTTGTGAGATATGATTTTTTGAATTAGGGTGTGACAATTTGTGTCACACCATTGATGACCAACTTCATGATTTTCATTGCCATGTTTCTTGACCTCCAATTGATCCAATTTTTTGCATGAACCTACTCTTGTATGTCTAGTTGACTTGTGAATTTTCTTGGATTTATTTAAACAATTTTCCATTTGTTTGAGATTTTCCTTCTCTGCCTAGTCAAATGTTGACCTTGTGTGACACATGTGCCCATTTCATTTGTGAAATTCTCATACTTTATTAGATGGACATGAAATTTTGCATGAGATAACTAGACATCCTCATCTTTGCCATGGTTTTGATCCCATTCATTTATCATACACCATTCTTGACTTATGATTTTTCTAAATTGATGCATGTTTGGTTGACTTCATTGAGCATGTTCAAATGTGCTTTGACTTTCTGATTTTTATTGGCTGCCTTCCACTTGCCCAAATGGGATGAAATTTGACATGCTTACCATGCTATATGTTAGGTTTGATCATGATTTATTTGATGATTTTTTGGAAAATGTTTAGATTGCTTTTGATGCAAGTCTTTCTGTTGATTTCTATGAGCTTCTGTTTGCCATGTTTTGACCTAAATGGTTCATGAAATGATGATGATGATTGATATGAGTGTGAGACCAATTGGTTTTGTTTCCTAATGGTTTGAACATGATTTTGGATACTTGACCCTTGCTGTCTTGACTTTTTCATCCACTTTTGACCCTAGGCTAGCCCTAGTGGTCCTGTTACTCACCTTTGAGTTTGTGATTTCAGGTTGACCATCAAATGGCCATTAAGACCAATTCTTTTGATTGAGCTTACCCAAGTATCATTGCCTAACCTCTTTGTTTTGTAGGTGGCTTGGCTCACATGCCATAGGCCTTGTGCCTTGCACATCCATGTGCCTCCAATTGACTGTTGGTTTCTGTTTCTGTTTGTTTTGTTTGAAGTTGCATACTAACATCTGCTTGACTGTTTCAGGTGCTTTAGTTGCTTAGTTCCTTGTGAACTTTTGCTTTGCTTTGCTTGTATAAGCAATTTGCATTGAGGTATGCCTCCTTTTCTTCATGTAGTCTGGAAGACCTGGCCTGTTACTTGGCCAGGCAACTGTCTGAAGTCCTCCTTAAGAGGCAATGTTTGTGATTGTTTACTTTTGTCCTTGCATAGAGTCAAAGTCCTCCTAAGTGAAGAGGCAATTGGTGGAAGGTAGGGATATGCAATCTATCCCCCACTATTCAGTGTGTCATCTGCTTTGCTCACACCACTGTGTTGATGCATTGCAGATACAAACCCAAGATCTTGTACAATTGTACAGTTGAGTCAGTCTTAAATGTGTAGAAGGGTTCCCACTTTCTGAACCCACACATTCTTGTCTTGAGCTCTCCCAGGCCAGGGATAAGAGCTGTGAGGTCTCATCCTCACTTCATCCTTTCATCTGCTTCACCTTAGCCCCTCAATGGCAAGGTTAAGAGCACATTCACCCAGTTCCAGAGGTTTGTTTGTTGAGGTTGATATGACCCCTTGACTAAAACCTAACCCTTGTTTGAGCCACTTGTTTGTGTATAGCGTGTGCTATCTGTGCTTGTAGGATTGTTTGACTTGCTTCCTGTGCAAGTTAGGATAGTTTGACTTGCTTCCTGTGCAAGTTAGGATAGTTTGACTTGCTTCCTGTGCAAGATAGGATTAGTTTAGACTTGCTTCCTGTGCAAGTTAGGTTTTGCTTGGCTTGCTTCCTGTGCAAGTTAAGTGTGTGTGGCTTACCTCCTGTGTGAGCCATACTTAGGATAGGTTGGCCCTTGTGCCATTTAGCTAGAAACCTTAACTTAGGGATGATTTGCATGACAACATCTAGGCTCGAGTCGTAGTCTCCCTAGTGTTGTGTCTCCCTTTGTTATCTGGTTAGGCTAGAACCTTTGTCCCTGCGTAGGGGAACTACATCGCCCTGATCTTCATACCAGATGAAGTATGTAGGCAGGAGATTGAGCTGATCTCTCCGGGCGCCTTTTCTTTTCTTTTGTGTGTGTTGTTTGACAGTTGCTAGGCTCGAGTGCTTGACTCCTTAGCAATTTGTTGTCTGTCTGTTTGAGTGTGTGCTTGACAGTTATAGGCTGAGTCCCTGACTCCCTATTAACTTATTATGTTGTTGTGTGCTTGGAAGCTGATGTAAGTCCATCGAGTGGCATTTGGGTTCCAGTGTGCGTGTGTTTGGTTCGGATGCTGATGTAGGTCCAGCAATTGGTATTCAGGCTCCATGTTTGCCTTCTTGTGTGTGTTTAGGTTCGGATGCTGACATAAGTCCAGTGATTGGCAGTCGGGCTCCACGTTTGCCTATTTGTGTTTGTTTGTGTGCGTGTCAGCCGAGCTACGAATGCTCTGATTCTTCTCTCGTCCGAGAAGATACGTATGCATAGGATGCGATATCCTAGCGAGCATGTGTCGTTTCCCCAGTCCGAACTACTTGGACTCTGATGTCTATGCCTGATAGACTAAGTAGGCCCAGGATGCGACATCCTGCCGAGTCAGTTTCAGTCAGTCTCTTTCGTTTCTTTCAGCCAGTGTGTGTGAATATTTGAGCAGTGTTAGCAACCAATTTTCCTTTCTAGTGTGCGTGGATCCCGTAGAGTACTACGGATGCGTAGGGGTGCTATTACCTTCCCTTCGCATAACCGACTCCCGAACCCATATTCTTTGGTCGCGAGACCATGTTCTTTCCCAGGTTTACTTCGAGCGTTTCCTTTCCCTCTTTTGGGATAAATAACGCACGGTGGCGGCTCTGTTGTTCTTTGTTTTCCCGCCGGTTTTTCGCGCGATGCGACAGCTGGCGACTCTGCTGGGGATGTAGAGAAGTTGACCTATGCTGGTCCATCTTCCCTGAGCGAGTCTCTCCTAGCGCTCTCTAGGTTAGGGTTTCGGTTGCTTTGTGCTGTGTTTATTTATTGCATTCATTATTTACTGTTTGCATTCATTGTCTATTGTTTGCATTTATGTTTGCATTAATGTTTGCATTTATTCATCTATTCACCTGGCTGGTTGTTTGTTTCTCTCTGTGTGGGGGGGAAGAGTCAGTTGAGGTAAAAGGTCCAATACCCAGACCATGAGTGCAATCTAGGATACCTAGGAATAGAGTGATTCATGGGAAGCGGGTGGTATGGCGCCACTTAGCGGAACATTGATATCACGAGCAGTTCAGACCCTGGCGGGATATTATCGGTGCATACATCGGGTGTGCACAGGATGATATTCTGCGAAAGGTTATTTATGCTGCGTTTCTCTCGACCTTACCCTGGCCTAGACGACACCCGTGAGTGGGGAGGGAATGATCGTTATTACAGGTACAGTTGGTGACTCCCAGTACTGATGGTGACTATGAATTCTGGACATATGTTTCTGGACGCCGGAGGTTTGACCCTAGTATTGATCAGAGGGTTCCGTTTATTTCGGATCCCTGGGCTGAATTTGAGGATACTCGCTCAGATGGTGACTCAGTTCTCCAGACATGGGTTCAGATGACAGTTCCTCAGATGACTTTGGGTTTCAGATGGATTGTGACTCCGGATTCAAGCCGAAGCTTTGACCCTGTGCCTTGAGATGCACAGCCTGACCAGTCATGTTCCCCTCAGTTGCATCATAACATGTTTATTTTCCAAAAAATAGTAATGCATGAAAAAAGTTAACTCGCATACGCATATCCTTTATCAGGATCATTCATGACAAAATAGTACCCATATCATGCACATCATGCATATCATGCACATCCCTGCATTACAGACATGTTTGGAAAAACCCCTCACTTTGGTTCCTGACTGAGAGAGGATTGCTGATTGTCGTCCACACCGCTACTCAACCAGACTCAATCATCAGATGATTATGGACCAGGTTCAGACAGAGTTGGCTGAGATGAGGGCAAACGTGGCCCAGTTTATGATGATGATGCAAGGAGTTGTTCAGGGGCAAGAGGAGCTGCGTGCCTTAGCCCAGAGACTGGAAGTCGTGATTCCACCAGTCCACCGTGCTTCACCAGTGGATGTACCCGTTCATGAGAATGCTACTGTCACTATTCCCGTCAATGATCATGTCGTGGGAGATGAATTGAGGGGGATCAGAATCAGTGAACAGCCTCTTGCTGCAGAGACTGTTAATGTCAGAGCAACCCGCGCTCCAGTTCGCCATCCTGGCTCTTCAAGTTCTTCCGGTTCTAAAAAGACATACTCTGGGGCACCCAAAAGGGGAGAGATTGAAACAAATGCTGTGCACCGACGGAGGAGTGTGAACAGAGGACAGTATCGTCAGGCTGTTGGTGTGACTATTCCAGCAACTCAACCTCAACAACAGTAGAGAAGGTCAATTCAGCAATATCAGCGTCAACAACATCGTCCTCAGCAGCAGGCTTCCCAGCCTCACAATGGTAATCAAGCCAATACAAGTAATGAGAGGAAGAAGATCCTTTTTGATCCAATCCCCATGTCCTACGCCGAGCTGTATCCCTCGTTGATAGAGCGGAACTTGATTACTCCCAGAGACCCGCCGCCCATACCCGTCAACCCTCGGTGGTGGTATAGGCCTGAGCAGCATTGTGTGTATCATTCAGGAGCTCCTGGTCGTGATGTGGATAGTTGTTTCCAGCTGAAGATGATGGTTCAAGACCTCGTGAAGTCAGGTATCCTGAACTTTGAAGACTTGGGTCCCCGTGTTAATCAAGCTTGAAGATAACAAGTCCTGGGTTGGCGCCGACTTTTTCTTCAGAAGGATTGTTCAGAAACAGAAGCTGCTAATGCAAGAGATACTGACAGTTGTCATCCCTGGAGGGATCTATCACAATTGGGTCACTGTGGGCGTTCCTACAGTTGTTCATAAGTCTTTGTAACAATCACTTTGTTTAAAAACCCTTCTCCCATGCCAAAAGGAGAGGTGATGGCATTGTTGGCAACATTTTGGGCAATGATATTTTCATTCAAATAATTCATGTTAAACATTTGTTTTTCCAATTGTTTTCCCTTTTCGCTTTTTGCATGAAATTGGTGATCACAAAAAAAAACCTTTAAAAACAAGAATAAAAGCAATCTTTTCATCTGCATAACGATTGTGTTGTTTGTTTTTCAAAAAGCTTTTTCATCTCTAAATCTTTATGCAGGTTGTTTCTCAAACCCATTGAACATAATGATCGGACGTCATCTCCCAATTTTGAATTCCCTGTATTCGAAGCGGACGAAGATGATGTTGAAGGGATTCCTGACGAGATTTCCCGACTTCTTGAGCAAGAAAAGAAGATCACTCAGCTGCATCTCGAGAATCAGCAGAACAGCCAACTGGGGCATTATCAAAAAAAAAGAAGAGAAAAAAAAAAGAGAAAAGAGAGGGTGCAAAATCAAAAAAGAATCAAAAGAAATCAAAAGAAGGAAAAAGAAAGAAAGAAACAAAAGAACAAAAGCACCCTCAAAGTCCCAAGTTGGCTGATGCTGAGTCCAATCAAAATCAAAGAGATCAACTGCCATGTGTCATGGCCAGTCATATCAGCAGAGAGTGAAGAAAGCATTCAACAAGAAGATCAAGCCTCGTGTGTTCCGAGGGACCCTGTGCTCAAGAAAGTCTTGTCTTTCGTGCCCGATTCCAGGGGCAAGTGAACCCCCAAGCTATGAATGTCCATATGTTGTCAAAAGAGCCTCTTCAGGCAGTGTTCTGACACTTACTACAATGGATGAAGAAGTTCACTCGTCCTGTGAATCCTGGTGCAGTCAAGAAATACTTCGCCTAAAACAAAACAAAAAAGCAAAAGCTCGCTAAGTCGAACACCCCAAAGGGCGACTTAGGCAAAAAGGAGCGTCTCGGTGGATTGAAAACCCGAAAGGGCGATCCAGGCAAAAGTTAGAGACATTGAAAAAAGAATTTGCATCCCGCTAGATCGAACACCTCACACTGGGGCAATCTAGGCAAAAATCAGGGATTTGGCAAGTAACTGCATCTTGACAAGACTGTGTTGTACATCTGTCATTCGTCAGGGATTCTCGATTCGTCGTCGACTGAAGCTTTGAATACATCGAAAATTCAGAATGGTAGAGGAAAGGTCATTATGTTCAATGTAGCCCTCTCCAATATATATCACCGATTTCAAACTTGTACAGATCTATGGAGTCTCGCCCTTTGCAGACTACTATTCCATTACATCTATTTGAGCTTTTATCCCATTATTTGCACTCTTATTTGTTTCGACTCAACAAATGTTTTGCATGTTTTAATTGATAAGGTATCATTGTTTTCAAAATAAACAAAATTTTCAAAAAAATTGTTCTTAAACAAAGTGAACATTCACGATGATGGAAGGATACTTAGGAGATCCGCAGTGCTCTCCCGAGGGTGGTATGATTACCAACAGGTAAGACAATTGTTCGTATCTCGAGCATGACTGTATCTTTTTTCCTGCAGAACATTTTCATGGTTTCTCCTCAACGAGGTTGCTCAGTGCAGTGTTGGTTGAAGTTGTTTATCTTCACGTTCCCGGCAGTACATATTCTTCCTCCAAACCCCTGTTAGCCCTATCGTGGGGCATCCCCAGCAAGTTTGCTGTTTCGGACATTATTGTGGGGCAGCCCCCCTAGCAGAGTGTTTACTGAAGACTTCAACTTTCGCCTCTCTAGCAGAGCAGTCTTCCTCTCTCCCCCAACATGGGTGTTTTTCTTTGAAGATTCAGTACCTGGTGGATCGACATCCCCGTAATCCGACATTCCCTCAGATAGATCCCCGAGTGGAGCGGGTCTCATGAAATACATCTCCAAGCAGTGATTCTCCTACATATGGATTGGTTGGGTCGTCCCTAATGGAGTAGCATTTATTTCTCCAGCAGAGTTCATCCTACCAGTGGATTGGACGGGTTTCTGTAGTAGACTGATATCGGTATCCCCAGCGGAGTTGTGACTGTTTTCCAAGTCTGAAGCTGTCTTCCCAGCAGAGGTTGTGTTGATGGTTTTTCCTCAACAAAAGTTTGTCTTTCCCCAGCAGGATGGAAGTTGACATGGTTAGAGGATCCCCGGCACAGCTCCTGGAGTTTCCCGGTGTTGTCTCTGAAGGAGACGTGTGTTTATGCATTCATCATTTAGACAAGCATAGCATATTGCATCATTAGTGCATAGCTTTTCCATGATCATGGGGCATTGTGCAAAACAAGAAAAAACTCATGCATCAACATAGCAAGCATATCCATTAGCCCTAGGCCGTGGCGACCAGCCGAGATTGGTTTGTTGGAAAGAGTTTAGCATCGCGCCATTGGATCGGCTTCAGAATTGGGTTCATCAGCATGGTTGAGAGGTTGGTGTTTTCCCAACAAGTGATTCCTCAGTCGAGTGGGTATCCCCAGAAGTGTTACTCCCCAATTGTTAGTGTCTTGCCAGCTTGAGTCTTTTTCCTTAAGCAGATATGGGTGTGTCTGATCTCTCCATGTAGAGTCTACCCCTTAAGCAGAAAGTGTCAATCTTTTCCTGCCATTTCCCCACTGAGATACATCCTCGTGGATGACGGTTGCTTCCGTTCCCTCCCTAATGGGATGGGTTTTCCCTATTGAGTTCTTTCCTCATTAGGATGAGTCTTGATTCAGTCTGCCTTTTGGATCGATCCTAAATTGGCTTCTTGTTGACTATCTCTTGTGTTGCCCTGGGGCATAAATGAATAGTCGTTCACTAACCGGCACTCATTCATTTCATCCTCAGCGGAATTTTTTGGCCTCTACCACCAAACCGGTAGCTGTAAGCCCTATCTTTGTGGTTTTCTACCCACTAGCTGGTAGTTGTAAAATCCCACTTTCCTCCCCTTGTTGGAATTAACCCTTTGTGCTCGTCCCGATGATGACTGGTTACTTTTCCGTGGTTTTCTGCCTACAAACCGGTAGATGTAATCCCCTCTTTGCAGTTATCAGTATCCGGTTTGCGGTATTGATATTTTTTTCCCATCTGGATACTTGCCTCGATCAAGCAGTATTGTCCCCATTGGGTCTTCCCCTTTTTTTTTTTTTGGATACCTGCTCCGAGCAAGCAGCTTTATCCTCTTTTGATTGGTCACCTTTTGCATACCTAGCCTGGTACCCTGATGCCTTTCTTTTCGGTCGTTTATCCATTTAACAACCTACAACCCGGTTATGGATAATCTTCCATGCGAGTGTATTATCTACGTTTTGACGGCTATAGATAATATGTCTTATGATTTCCCGGTATTCAGACCGAAGGAGTTTCCGACGATCAGGTCGATGTACTCATGGCACAAGGCCAATTTTCCGGTATTCAGACCGAAGGAGTTTCCGACGATCAGGTCGATGTACTCATGGCACAAGGCCAATTTTCCGGTATTCAGACCGAAGGAGTTTCCGACGATCAGGTCGATGTACTCATGGCACAAGGCCAATTTTCCGGTATTCAGACCGAAGGAGTTTCCGACGATCAGGTCGATGTACTCATGGCACAAGGCCAATTTTCCGGTATTCAGACCGAAGAAGTTTCCTCCTCTCCGTTGGTGTCGATAAACGTCGAGTTTTTCCTAGTCATCCGATGATGTCTAGTTGTACCCCTCTCCATGCAGAGTTTCCTCCTCTCCGTTGGTGTCGATAAACGTCGAGTTTTTCCTAGTTATCCGATGATGTCTAGTTGTACCCTCCCCATGTGGACTTACCTCTCCGTTGGTTTCGATAAACGACGAGTTTTTCCCAGTCGTCCGTTGACGTCTGGTTGTGTTTCTCCCATTCCCATTCATCTGTAAATGTCTGGTCGATCTTTTTGGTGTCTGTAAACATCATCTTTCGATGTCTGTAAACGTCGAGTCTTCCCATTCATCAGTAAATGTCTGGTCGATCCTTTTGGTGTCTGTAAACATCATCTTTCGATGTCTGTAAACGTCGAGTACTCCCATTCATCTGTAAATGTCTGGTCGATCCTTTTGGTGTCTGTAAACATCATCTTCCGATGTCTGTAAACGTCGAGTTTTCTCCCATTCATCCGTTGATGTCTGGTCGAGTCTCCCCAGTCATTCATTAATGTCTGGTTACCTCTCCGTTGGTTTCGATAAACGTCGAGTTTTTCCTGGTCGTCCCCAGTTGGTTACCTCTCCGTTGGTTTCGATAAACGTCGAGTTTTTCCTGGTCGTCCCCAGTTGGTTACCTCTCCGTTGGTCTTGGTAAACGTTGAGTTTTTCCCATTTCGTCCGTTGACGTATGGTTGTATCCCTCCCAGTTATTCAATAATGTCTGGTTACCTCTCCGTTGGTCTTGGTAAACGTCGAGTTTTTCCTAGTTGTCCGTTGGCATCTAGTTGTGATTTCTTTCCCCATTCATCGTCGTTGCGATGTCTGGATGTGGCTGTACCCTTTGAAAACAAAACCAAAAAAAAAAAAAAAAAAAAAAAAAAAAAACAAATATATACCCAGCAATAAATCAAATCCCAGTGGACGTTTCCATTGGTGGATCCCTGTGTTGTGCAAATTCTACGGTTCTTGGTATTCAATCCCTGTTTACCCTGAAAGTCTGACAGCCGTTGCTCTCATCCATTCGGGTTCCCAGCTGATTGAATAGGGGCAGCTGTAGCACCTCAAATTTGCACCTATCATTATACATACATTTTCACAATAGGTCATAGCATATCATGATCCATTGCATAGCATTTGCATTGTCCCTCAGTTGCCTCAAGAGCAAGCAATCAGAAATTAGGTCAAACTAATCTCCTGATCAGTCAACCAAGCAAGCAAGGGAATTTCTCATTGAATCAAGGCCTTGGGGTTTGTCCAACAAGTTCACATGGCTTAGAGGTCTATTTGAAGTATTTTGGTCAAGGGTTAAGGGCTCAGAGGTCAGCAGTTCATGCCCAGACAGTCAAAAACCCTAAAAAAGTCAACTGTCAGTCAAAGCAGTAGATAGTGGTCATTCTTGTGGAATCTGGGCACCATGGTCAATAATCAAGAGTTCATACAACTTGGGACATCATTTGAAGTCAAGTTCTCAAGGAATTAGGGTTTGGAAGTCATCAGTCAATGCACAATCAGTCAGAAACCCTAAAAGTCAACTGTTGGTCAACTGTCCATTTAATCAGTGATTGGATGATTGGATTTGGTTTGTGAAAGTTCATTCATGTCCAAATGGTCATCATACATCATGCCAAACACCATCATGGAAGAATCTGAAGCCAGATCAGAGATTTCCCAAAACGGAAACTGGGCCTGTAACTGAAACCTGCCATAAATGGAAAGTCTTGATCCTCAAACTTACATCATGATACAAGCCTCAAATGAATTTTTGCCCAACATGAAAGTTGAAGATCTTGTTCTCCCATTTCCAAAAAGTCCTAGAACTCTCAATTCCCATGTGTGGTTGGCAAGTTATGATCGAATCGATTTCAGAAAATCTTGAACTTCAGAAGGCCATATCTCTCAAACCGTTTGACCAATTTTGGTGGGGTTTTTTCCTACAAGTCACATTTGATCCCCTCTTTCCAAAATATAAGTTTCATGAGCCAAAACTTCACCAATCAAAATGGCATATTTTGACCTTTTTCATTTAAATGTAAGTTTGACCAAGAGTTGACTTTTTGACTCAAACATTTTTTTCAACATTTGGCCAATTGGAACAGCTCATAAATATCATTTTAAGTGTGTTTGCAAAGCCAAATTATGCAGAACATGTGAATCTTGTTTGGTTGCTTGAATTACAAGAAAAGTACCATTGCACCATGCTTGTCCTTGCTTTCCATAACCATGCTTTGTACCAGCATCATTATGCAGCATTCTTGACCATTTTTTCTGTCATGGTGAGCCTCATTGTGCAGCCATACACCAACAAGTACACATAGCCATGCTTGCTCACTTGAATTTTGGCAAAAGGACATGTCCAATTCATGAACCATACCTCTTGCAACCTGGCCTTGTACTGTCCAGCAGGCATTGTACATTTTTCTGTCCTTTTGAAATTCAATTGAAGCAACCACAAACCCTTGGAAAATGCAAAAACCATACCATGCTATATTGAGGGCAGCAGAAAAGACTTGGACATTTTTTTTACACTTACTGTCACTAGTAGCAGCAGTAGGGGCATCCAACCAGAAAATCCTTGGCCATTTTCTTCTCACACCTGTCATGAAAAACTGCAGTAGCATAGTCCAACTTGGCTTGGCAATCAAAATACCTGAGTCACTTGCATTTGCCACCAAAAAAAACAACAGCCAATAGCAGGTTTTGAAAAGGGGATTTTTTCTGTCAAACACAAACCAACTGCCATCTTGCACTCCAACTTCCTCTATCCAAGACCAATGAACTAAGTTTGGTTTGCCAACATAAGACAGCAAATTGAAGCACCCCTTCTTTTTTCCTGTTATGAGAAAAACATATAGCAACAGCAGCAGACCAAGAAGAAACCCCTCCCACTTGTAAGACTCACCATGAACCAAACATAACTTGGCCTTGGCATCTCATTCACCCTGTCCAAACTCAAGCATTTCAAAAAACCTGTCTGCAGCAAGAACAACCCCTGGCCTTTTGCTTCCAAAACCTGCAGCATCCAATCACAACCAACTCATACATACACAAATACTCATTCTCCATAAAGCCCTCCCTACACTTTCCAAGACAAATTCAAAATCACTTGGCCTTGCATTTTTCCTGTCAAAACCTTGTCCACCCCAACCAACTTGCCCTCACCTTGCTTCTTCTGCCATAAACAAAAGCTTCCAACCAAAACCTTGCCTTGCTTGGTATTTTTCTGCCACACCTTAAAAACCCTAGCAGCACACCAAAACAACCTTCACTCATTCCCTCATTCTCAACCTTGCCTTGCTCTTGGCATTCTTGAATTTTTCTGTCCAATTTCTACAGCAACCACAAGACCATAGACAATCATCTTCACTCTTTGGCCAACCATACCCCAACCTGGCTTGGCATTTTTCTGTCCAGAAAACCTGTCCAAAACAAAAAGCTGCCTGAGCCTTTGTTTTGCATCTCAAAACCATTCACCACAAAACCCTTGGCCACTCTTGAAAACCAGGCACTGCATCCATCAAAACCTGTCCCAACAACCTAGCAGCAGGCAAAGGAAATCACTTGGCCACTTTACACTTTTCCTGTCATCAAAACCAGGACAGTTGCAGCAAGGGCATCACACAAAAACCATTACTTTGGCCATGTCCAAAACACCCCTGTCATGAAACCAGTAGCAAGGCATCACATAACATTGCAGCCAACATAATAGCATCACCAACCATTTTTGGCCTAGGCAAGTTGAGAAGGCATTCTCATTTTGAAAACCACTGTGCTTGGCATTTCTATTGCAGCCACACAAAGCACATTGCTACAAAGGGACAAAACCTGCCTTGCATAAACAATGGGAAGGAGCAGATTGGTTCACAACATCCAATTTTGAAGCCATTTCATCAATCTACACAAGCCATGACAGTCCATGATCTAGGCACTTCCAAGATGTCTTGAGCCATACCATCACCATTACCCATCATTGGCAAGCTGAAGGCTCATCTGTTTTGGCAAGGCATCACAAAACGACACCAAGAACACAAACTCCCCTTCAAAAAAGGTATGGATTCGACCTTCCCATTTTCCCAAATTGAGACATGTTTTGAATAGATCTTTCAATGCTGAGTACCATGATGCTTTCCTTTTTTGAAATGATTGCTTATACATGAAGATATGTTGAGATAAAGTTAGGTGCTTGGAAATGTTTCTTGTGATTTCTTGCTGTGCAGTTCGAATTATTGAAATTAGGGTTTGGATTGTTATTGTATGTTGATTGATGATTACAGTGGTATGCTTAATTGACACTTTGGGGAAGAATTGAGAAATCACGATTTTTTGATAAGAACCCTAATCCCAAATTTGCCCAGATTTTGGTCCATTTTCGTGTGCATGACTTTTCTCCCTCCAGCCAATCAAAACATTTCATTTTCTGGACCAAAACACGGTCGTTTTGATAAGTGACTGGGTTATTTACCAAAATGCCATTTTCTCCATATAAATTCAATTAATTTCTTCAATAACTTCATCAATCTTCTAAAATTCACAACTTGCTCATTTTTGATCCAAATTGAATGGGATTTTTTGTGTTGTGTTCATCATGATCTCTACTTTTTTATCATTATTTTTCCAGAATTTTTGGATGGATGGTTTTTAAATGGCCTTAGGGTTTGTGACATGTGACCAAATTTTGTACACTTTGCCAAATCATTCGTGAAATGATGAGAATGTATCCAATGGCTCTCAAATTTTTTGTGCTTAAACTAGACACACTCGTGGTGATTTTGGTATAAAATTTGTGAATTTATCATTTGTGGTTTGTGAGATATGATTTTTTGAATTAGGGTGTGACAATTTGTGTCACACCATTGATGACCAACTTCATGATTTTCATTGCCATGTTTCTTGACCTCCAATTGATCCAATTTTTTGCATGAACCTACTCTTGTATGTCTAGTTGACTTGTGAATTTTCTTGGATTTATTTAAACAATTTTCCATTTGTTTGAGATTTTCCTTCTCTGCCTAGTCAAATGTTGACCTTGTGTGACACATGTGCCCATTTCATTTGTGAAATTCTCATACTTTATTAGATGGACATGAAATTTTGCATGAGATAACTAGACATCCTCATCTTTGCCATGGTTTTGATCCCATTCATTTATCATACACCATTCTTGACTTATGATTTTTCTAAATTGATGCATGTTTGGTTGACTTCATTGAGCATGTTCAAATGTGCTTTGACTTTCTGATTTTTATTGGCTGCCTTCCACTTGCCCAAATGGGATGAAATTTGACATGCTTACCATGCTATATGTTAGGTTTGATCATGATTTATTTGATGATTTTTTGGAAAATGTTTAGATTGCTTTTGATGCAAGTCTTTCTGTTGATTTCTATGAGCTTCTGTTTGCCATGTTTTGACCTAAATGGTTCATGAAATGATGATGATGATTGATATGAGTGTGAGACCAATTGGTTTTGTTTCCTAATGGTTTGAACATGATTTTGGATACTTGACCCTTGCTGTCTTGACTTTTTCATCCACTTTTGACCCTAGGCTAGCCCTAGTGGTCCTGTTACTCACCTTTGAGTTTGTGATTTCAGGTTGACCATCAAATGGCCATTAAGACCAATTCTTTTGATTGAGCTTACCCAAGTATCATTGCCTAACCTCTTTGTTTTGTAGGTGGCTTGGCTCACATGCCATAGGCCTTGTGCCTTGCACATCCATGTGCCTCCAATTGACTGTTGGTTTCTGTTTCTGTTTGTTTTGTTTGAAGTTGCATACTAACATCTGCTTGACTGTTTCAGGTGCTTTAGTTGCTTAGTTCCTTGTGAACTTTTTGCTTTGCTTTGCTTGTATAAGCAATTTGCATTGAGGTATGCCTCCTTTTCTTCATGTAGTCTGGAAGACCTGGCCTGTTACTTGGCCAGGCAACTGTCTGAAGTCCTCCTTAAGAGGCAATGTTTGTGATTGTTTACTTTTGTCCTTGCATAGAGTCAAAGTCCTCCTAAGTGAAGAGGCAATTGGTGGAAGGTAGGGATATGCAATCTATCCCCCACTATTCAGTGTGTCATCTGCTTTGCTCACACCACTGTGTTGATGCATTGCAGATACAAACCCAAGATCTTGTACAACTGTACAGTTGAGTCAGTCTTAAATGTGTAGAAGGGTTCCCACTTTCTGAACCCACACATTCTTGTCTTGAGCTCTCCCAGGCCAGGGATAAGAGCTGTGAGGTCTCATCCTCACTTCATCCTTTCATCTGCTTCACCTTAGCCCCTCAATGGCAAGGTTAAGAGCACATTCACCCAGTTCCAGAGGTTTGTTTGTTGAGGTTGATATGACCCCTTGACTAAAACCTAACCCTTGTTTGAGCCACTTGTTTGTGTATAGCGTGTGCTATCTGTGCTTGTAGGATTGTTTGACTTGCTTCCTGTGCAAGTTAGGATAGTTTGACTTGCTTCCTGTGCAAGTTAGGATAGTTTGACTTGCTTCCTGTGCAAGATAGGATTAGTTTAGACTTGCTTCCTGTGCAAGTTAGGTTTTGCTTGGCTTGCTTCCTGTGCAAGTTAAGTGTGTGTGGCTTACCTCCTGTGTGAGCCATACTTAGGATAGGTTGGCCCTTGTGCCATTTAGCTAGAAACCTTAACTTAGGGATGATTTGCATGACAACATCTAGGCTCGAGTCGTAGTCTCCCTAGTGTTGTGTCTCCCTTTGTTATCTGGTTAGGCTAGAACCTTTGTCCCTGCGTAGGGGAACTACATCGCCCTGATCTTCATACCAGATGAAGTATGTAGGCAGGAGATTGAGCTAATCTCTCCGGGCGCCTTTTCTTTTCTTTGTGTGTGTTGTTTGACAGTTGCTAGGCTCGAGTGCTTGACTCCTTAGCAATTTGTTGTCTGTCTGTTTGAGTGTGTGCTTGACAGTTATAGGCTGAGTCCCTGACTCCCTATTAACTTATTATGTTGTTGTGTGCTTGGAAGCTGATGTAAGTCCATCGAGTGGCATTTGGGTTCCAGTGTGCGTGTGTTTGGTTCGGATGCTGATGTAGGTCCAGCAATTGGTATTCAGGCTCCATGTTTGCCTTCTTGTGTGTGTTTAGGTTCGGATGCTGACATAAGTCCAGTGATTGGCAGTCGGGCTCCACGTTTGCCTATTTGTGTTTGTTTGTGTGCGTGTCAGCCGAGCTACGAATGCTCTGATTCTTCTCTCGTCCGAGAAGATACGTATGCATAGGATGCGATATCCTAGCGAGCATGTGTCGTTTCCCCAGTCCGAACTACTTGGACTCTGATGTCTATGCCTGATAGACTAAGTAGGCCCAGGATGCGACATCCTGCCGAGTCAGTTTCAGTCAGTCTCTTTCGTTTCTTTCAGCCAGTGTGTGTGAATATTTGAGCAGTGTTAGCAACCAATTTTCCTTTCTAGTGTGCGTGGATCCCGTAGAGTACTACGGATGCGTAGGGGTGCTATTACCTTCCCTTCGCATAACCGACTCCCGAACCCATATTCTTTGGTCGCGAGACCATGTTCTTTCCCAGGTTTACTTCGAGCGTTTCCTTTCCCTCTTTTGGGATAAATAACGCACGGTGGCGGCTCTGTTGTTCTTTGTTTTCCCGCCGGTTTTTCGCGCGATGCGACAGAAGTGGCCATCTATTTTATCAGTGTAGATAGGTTTTCCTTTGTTGTAACAGCATGAACATGACACCATTCTTCTTTTAAAACTGGTTGGATCATCATTATCTGGAAGATTGGAGACATTGAGGTCAACCCTTCGTCTGGCTTTTTGAAAATCGTCTTGACCGTCTTGTCAATAGATCTTCTGAAAGTAGTCTCTTGGGATTGGATAGGTCTTCTATCAACATGAAGTCTCTCGTAGTTGGTTATCCATTCAAGGGGAATTAGCTTTGTTAACTCTTCCCTTGTAATTCTTCTTGGAATTTGGACTATAGAGGGTATGTCTTCTTCTCTATTGGTGACAACCAATAGTGAATCAGAAGAGCAACCTGAGAGAGGGAGATCTATCGAGTAATTCAGCAAGCGGTATATTATCTGGTGATGGAGAGTAGTTGACATAGCTTCTAGAACTTGGTCAGTTCCAGTTATTTGAACCTGTACTTTTAGTCTCGTGGATAAAGTATTATCACTGAGACTCATATTATAATTAGGAAAAATGGTGAGGACGACACTCCCTGCATGCAGTGTGGTGAGAACAGTTCCTATCACAACGTTTTCATAGTGGAGGTAGCTTGAGTCCAATAGAGCTATTTTGCAAAAGACAGGTTGGTTCTTCCTTCCGTGTAGGGAAAGAATGAGCCTGACAGCCCCAAAGTGTAAGGTTGTATATCCTTCAGTCTTCCAGTGATTAACCGCAATTTCAAATCATAGGCAGTTCCTTATAAACACATATCAATTAATTTGAAGTTGAAGAATGACACCTCAAGTAGGGTTGAAACCGATGTTACGCTCTGAAGGAGTCTTTACCCCTTTAGCCTCAACTTAATTGCTACTGTTTTGCCACACCAAAATATTTTACATTGCTTATAAGTTGTGTCTAAGCTTGACGAGAAACTTTTTACAAAAGGAAAAAACCATAAGGATTCACACAATATTTAAGTTTGATTATCTCCACCCATTAATTCAAATCTAATACAAATGGAATGACGGTCGAATCATCTTCAGAATATTTTAAAAACTTTAACATAAATTGCACATGCATATCAAGCTTGTTGTGCATTGGAGAAAATAAGAAATGACTTTAAAATGTTTTTGATAGAATTTTGGTTCATAAACATGTGAATTTTGTAATATGTTATGGAAGAATAATTAATAATTATATAAATAAAAAGGTTCATGTGAAATGATATCATTTAAATAAAGTGAAGTGTTGTTATCTAAATAAAGTGAAACAAATTGTTATTATGAAGGGATCTAAATACATTTAAAGTAATGTTGATATGATGAGAGTCGGACATAATATAGTATATACAAAGGATTATATTACTTCCATAATAATTCTCTACATATAATCATCAAGAAAGAGTTAGGGGAAAGTACGAAACAAAAAGCTATAGATCGAGTCTTGGTGGATTATGGTTGTCTTTAATCATTATCATAGAGATACACAATTTAATGTCTTTATTGTTGGAATATCTCCAAATTCCTAATGTGAAATTTCACCAAATCTTGGAGAATTATGAATCAAACTTGATGAACAAGAATCAATCTTTCTGATTGATTACTCCTCTTTTTCTTCACTCTTCACTCGAGTGAATCAACCACGCCTTGGTTGCAAGATGATTTTGCTGCATAGAAATTTGAGAAGAAGAGAAAAGATGAATTTGGGAAGAACATAGAAATTAGGATTTTCGAGAAAAGGGAGAAGAAGAATATTTCTACAGAATTCTTTTCTTGAGCTTCACATGACGATAATGCTACTACTGGTTCTTTTCTTGAGCTCCAAGCAATTGGTGCACCACTTAGCATAAACGTATAACCAACTGTGGATTTTCCTCAGCATCACTATTCCAACTTGAGTCGGTGTAACCCACTAGCTTCCATTCATTTCTTTCATCAGATACAGGAAACAGAATGCCATATTTGAGAAATCCTTTCAGATACCTTAGTATGCTCTACGTCGCTGCTAGATGTGATACCTCAGGCTTCTGTATGAATCTATTCACCATACATACATTGTATGCTAGATCACACCTTGTGTGACAAAGGTATCTTAATACCTAATAAGTATTTTATATTATCTTGGGTCAACATCACCTTCATCTAAGTTTTTCAATAGTTGCAGTCTTGGTTCAGAATATGTCGAAGTTGCATTGCAGTCTTCCATCTCAAATCTCTTGAGTATCTCGCTTTCATATCTTCTTTGATGCATCATCAAGCCTCTACTTCTCTTGTAGAATTAGATGCGAAGGAAGTATGAAATGTCTTCCAGATCAGACATTTCGAATTCTTTGCTAAGTTCACCTTTGGAGTCTTCGATCTTTTTCTTGCAACTACCTGTTATCAACAAGTCATCGACATAGAGACATAGTATAAGCATTTCACTATTGCTTATTCTTACATATACTCCATGCTCATTTGTTCACTTCACAAATTCCTTCTTTCTTATAAATATATCTATCTTCTTATTCCAAGCTCTTGGGGCATGCTTAAGTCCATACAGGGCTTTATGCAGTCTGTATACCTTGACTTCCTCTCCTTATTTCATAAACCCAACTGGTTGTGCCACATAAACTTCTTCATCTAAGGGGCCATTCAGGAATCCATATTTCACATCCATCTAACAAACATGCCATTTTTTCATGTTTGCTATTTCTATGCTAGCAACAGGTACAAAGAATTCGTCGAAGTAAATTCCTTCTTTCTAAAGAAATCCATTCGTCACAAGTCTTGCCTTAAGTCGAGTTACTTATCCTTTTGTATTTAACTTCACCTTGTATAACCATTTCACATTGATTGCTTTTCTGCCCTGAGGCAATTCGACAAGTGACCAAGTGTTGTTGACTTCGAAGGACATCAATTACTCATTCATCGCATTCATCCACGTCGAATCCTTCAATGCCTCAACTACATTGACTAGTTCGACATATGCATAAAAAGCATAGTGTACCAGTTCCCCTTCATCATCTACCATATCATCTGATGTAATCACACATTCTTGCAACATTGCAGACATGTATCTTGTTCTTTGATGTTTATTTGTGCTTGCTTGACCTCTGACTTCTTCTTGTCAAAATTCTATTTCCACTTCACTTGTTGGTTCTTCATATAAGATTCTCACTGAATCCTTCCTAGCATTTTTAGTCCAATCACATTCCTTAAGCTCATCTATGATCATGCCCCTGATGATCACTACTTGCTTGTTCACTGGGTAGAACAATTTGTATCCACCAGTCGAATGATATCCTGTTAGGATCATTTAACTTGACTTGTCATCAATTTTCTTCTCAACTGATCAGGCACATATCTATGTGTTATAGATCCAAATATTTTCAGATAACTTAATCTAGGCTTGACATAAAGCAAACATTCTTATTGCATGACTTCTTCTAGACTTTTTGTTGCACATCTGTTCAAAATGTATGTTGCAGTCGACACAATTTTTCCCCATAATTCTTTGGGTAGATGCTTTCCTTTCAACATAATTCTCCCCATATTCATGATGGTTCTATTCTTCCTTTCGGCAGTTCCGTTTTGTTGTGGAGTGTAGGGTGGCAACACCTTATGCACAATCCATTCTTTATCATATGATGTGTCAAAGTCTTTCGACATATATTCTCCACCACCATCATTCCTCATAATCTTGAGCTTTCAACCACTTTGTCTTTCAACCATAGATTTAAAGTTAGAAAGTACCTCAATCACTTCACTTTTCTTCTTGATCAGTTAAGTCCAAACTTTTTGAATAAAATCATCTATGAATGTGACAAAGTATATGTTACCTCCAAACAAATCCACCTGGATATGACCATATACATCAGAGTATATGATTTCAAGAATTTCCTTTGACTTGTTTCTTGCATCCTCGCTAAATTTTTTCTTCTGTTGCTTTATCTTCACACATTCCTCACACCCTTCAATTGGAAGGTCGGTTTCTAGTAACCCTGAAACCATATTTCTGCTTTTGAGATATCTGATGGCTTGGAAGTTGAGATGGGCAAGTCTATAGTGCCATATTCATTCATGCCTGCAAGCTGCAGTTGCAAGGCACTTGTGCTCCATCAGAATAAGTTCAATCTTGAAGGTTCTATTTTGAGACATATGCGCCTTCAAGATTAACCTTCCACCTGACTCGAGAACTCTCATCATCTTATCTTTGATCGAAACTTTGTAATTCTTTTCGACCAACTTCCATGTGCTGAGAAAATTACTTTTAATGTCTAGTGTATATAATATATTGGAAATTAATGACCTTTTTCCATCTTTCCTCATAATTAGAATATCACCAATACCTACAGTTGCTAGAGTATTATCATTTGCAAATTTCATCATGTTCTTCATCGAGGATTTTATGTTGACAAACCAATCTTTCCTACCAGTCATGTGTCATGAGCATCCTGAGTCCAAATACCATTGGTCCTTAAATATTTCTTCATCTCTTGTTGTGAGCATCATAAAAAACTCTTCTTCTTCATGCTTTGCCAACTTTACATCATTTTATTTTTTTATTTTGTTTTTCAGGACAATCACTAGAGTAATGACCATACTTTTGACAATTAAAACACTGAATCTGACGTTTGCCAGGTTTTCTTCCACCATATATTCCACTACCAGTAGCACCACCTGTGTGGTTACTTTGGTATGAGGGTATTCTCTGATTCCAAGAATTTCCTTCTTGTCGGTTTCCTCCACCAGTCAAATTTTGTAGCCTCATCTACATTTGTTGTCGAACCATTTTCCTTTGCCTTTCTTTTCTCTTGTTGATTGCACCTGCAAAGCCACACCACTTTTTGACTTTCTTGTAACTCTTTCATCCATTCTTTGTTCATGATATTCAAGTGTCCCTTGAAGTTCTTCCTTTGTCAATGTTGATAAGTCTTTTGATTCTTCTATGGTTACTACCACGTGATCCAATTTTGGAGCCAATGACCTCAAGGTTTTTGTGACAACTGATCTTGATGTTAACACTTCTTCACATACGTTGATTTGATTCACCAGTTTCGTACCCTAGTGAAAAAATCAGTTACGTGTTCACTTTCTCCCATATGAAGTAATGCATATGTTCTTTTATGAGTTTGTAACCTCGCCTCTTTAACCTTCTCAGCGCCTCCAAACAATTTCTCCAAAATTTCTCATGCTTCTTTCATTGATTCAAAATCACTCAACTTTTTGAAATTGTTTGGATCAACACATTGATGAATTATAAAGAGAGCTTTATAATCTTTCTTCTCAAATTCTTTGTATGTAGTCTTTTGTCCATCCGTCTTGTTTTCTACGAGCAGTGTCACTCCCTCCTTCACAAGATCCCAAAGATCTTAATAGCAAAAAAAAATCTTCATCTACTTGCACCAATTCTCGTAATTCTGATTCTTTAGAATCGGGAGACTTACCGAAAAGTGCTCATTCAGATGATTCATTATGATATACTTCCCAAGAATCACACAGTCAGTACTCTAGATACCAGATGTTGGAATTTCGCCAAATTCTTGATGTGGAATTTCACCAAATCTTGGAGAATTCTGAATCAATCTTGATGAACAAGAATCAATCTTTCTGATTAATTAGTCCTCTTATTCTTCATTCTTCACTCGAGTAAATTAACCACACATTGGTTGCAAGATGATTTCGCTGCACATAAATTTGAGAAGAAGAGAAAAGATGAATTTGGAAAGAAAAGAGAAATTAGGGTTTTTGAGAAAAGGGAGAAGAAGAATATTTCTACAGAGTTTCTCTCTGCCTTCAAACTAAAGTTTATTCAATCTTTCTCTATGCAACTGCATTATTGAAATGATAAGGTACCTCCCTATTTATAGGCTGAGTTTACTTGCACGCCAAGAAATCTCCAACTAACCTAACTAACTCAACTAAAACAAACAAATAAAGCTAAGTTTAACTTTCTGTCGAGATACTCTTCTTTTCGACAGTTATACAATTTTTAAGCGCAAAGCATTTCGACAATAACAGACTATGTCGAAATGATGCTTTGACACAAAAAATTATACTCTCGACATTTATGGATGTGAGAAAGATAAATTCTAACACTTCAAGAAAAATATGTATTTGCCAAAAGTGAAAAGCCATGACAAAACATAAGCAAAACCCATGAAAACAGATGAATATGTGAGGGGAATAGAATCCTCATAAAGATGATCATCATAAATTTCAATGTCATGGGTAAAACCTCTCACAACTTTACAAGCGGTAACTACCAACAACTTTTTAACAAAACACAGATGGCGCTGAAAGAGGCGAACTTTATTTGATATACTATGTCAGATGTAAAGCACATGATAACTTTGTGAGGAGAGAGTTGTGATGCGGGACAACTGAATTGATATCTTATGAGATAGGTTATCCATAACATATATAAGAATAGAAAAAAAATGGCTAAGGGTAACCCTTATCAACTATCTATAATAATTAATTTTTTAAAACCTATTTAGATAGATAATTTTATTTTATATATTTTATTTCATTATATGATAAGAATGGTTATAACAATATTTATAATAATATGATTATATTAGAAAAACTAATGGATTAACATTTTACATAATTTATTAAAATAAAATTCAAATAGAATTTATGTTGCATTATTATCAAAATTTTCATGTTAAAAATAATAATTAAATTCAAATAAATATTCAATTATTAGTTATTACATTATAAAAAAATGAGAATCAATCATTAAAGCTATCAAACTCGCTCACCTTTACCGTTCTATGTCTACCAAGCGCTTAAAATCCACCAACTGCTCCAACTATTTTGTTCCTTTGTGATAAAAAAAATGTTTAAACCTCTTTAAACGCTCTCGTTCAACTCGTAAATTTAAGGGGGTTATGTGGATCCCTCGCTTTCAAAATTACATGGTATCATATTCAAAATGTTTATATTTGGGTTGCCTTCTTTAAAAGTCAATAACTTTATATCGATTAACTCTTACACTTTAATCTTGTAAATCTTGTAAGCTCTGCAGTCTTCAATCGCGTGCCCCACCATCCTCGCATGATATTCACATTTAGTGTTTGAGTCATACCATTTTGGAAGTGGGGAAGTCAAAGGTCTAAGGGGTTTGATAACCAGCAATGAATAATGGTTTAAGCGTTGTAGTAGCCAACCGTATGTTACGAGGATTGAGTTAAAATATGGACGATTTCCCTCTTGGTTATTCCTTGCCTTATACTGATTTTGATTTTGTGCTTGGTTCTATCGACTCTACTAAGGGATAGATAATAGTCGTTGGTAAAAAGTCACTGAAGACAAAGGATGCAGATATGGAAATGTCACATCGTACGGGCATAAGGATTTAAGAATTGGAGGCGGCGATTGTTGCAAATTCAAGGGATGGAACGACAGACGACAAAAGCTTCTGGTGAAGTTCACTGGTAGTGAGGCATGCTCGTGAAGAATACCATACATTGGGAAATGGGCAGGCGTCGCATGGGTCTATCGTGGACTTGGGGTGAAACTAGGCGGAGTTGGAGGAGCAACCATTTTCGCTTCAGCATTTGGTGGAAAGTTGTCTACTATTTCAATTGATTGACATCCTTTATTATCCTTTCTTGGCCTCACTCGACTTTATCCATAATTCTCAAAGAGTTGTTCCAAGTTACAAGTGAATGTCAAATGATCAATATTGTTTAGTTGATTTTCAGATGAGATGTGAATCCAGAAGGTTCGGGTTATTGTTGTTGTTTTTAATTAATGGGCCTTAGAGTCCAGTTTTAATTATAAGGAAAAATGGTGTATAGCTGAAAAAAAAAAGGGTGTATATTGTGTTTTCTTCATCTCTCTCTCTCTCTCTCTCTCTCTCTCTCTCTCTCTCTCTCTCTCTCTCTCTCTCTCTCTCTCTCTCTCTCTCTCTCTCTCTCTCTCTCTCTCTCTCTCTCTCTCTCTCTCTCTCTCTCTCTCTCTCTCTCTCTCTCTCTCTCTCTCTCTCTCTTAGCATTGTTTCATCTCTCTCACACACACACGCACGCACACGCACACATTTTTTTACATGGACATTACTTCTAAACTACCACTATAACATGATTATACCTACTTTACATGAATATATACATCAATATTTATAAAATATTACAAACATAAATACTCCTATAAACTACAACATCATAAAACAGTTGTTCTATAAACTACATTTTGAATGATAATAAAAAGAGTACTTACAAACTCCTAGCATAACAAGTTGATGAGGATGAGGTTGAGGTTGTTGTTGTTAGCCATGGTGAAATTTGTGGTGTGAGGTGGTTGTTCTTGTTCTGAGGAATATGATTAATATTGGAAATTGAGGTGTTTTAGGTGGTTTTGGATGCTTTTTTTTGTTGCTATTTTTTGCTCTTTCTAAGAATTAACTTACTTTTCTAAAACCAACTTCTCTATTTATAAATAAAATTAACTTCTCTATTTATAAATAAAATTTTGAAGTTTCTTTGACCAAAAGGATCAAGCATTTGGATGGTTTGTGTTGTTATTTTTCAAGTTTTCTAGAGTTTAGGTTGTATTAAGGTGGTGAATAAGGACAACCTTTGTCATAAGCATGGAAGAAAAAATGGAGAAAATGAAATATTTCATAAAAGAAAGTTGAATATGGAAAGAAAAATGGTGTAAAGGTGATGATGAATAGTACCAACCAATAAACTAATATTATTTTTAAATTTTTATTTTTTCTAATTTTTTAATTATATTTTTTTTGTGAAAAATATAGTTTTTTTTGGTAAAAGTGGGCCTAATGCTAATGGATTAGACAATATATGAATTGATTAAATGCACCTCACTCTTTTTCTTTACATAATAATAGCAATTTTTTTCTTTTGCAAGAAATGAAATGATAATACTATTAAGTTTTTATTTATATTTGGGGCGATAAAAGAAAAACTGGTTGAGAATTAACCATCTTGTTATACTTCTCAGGCATCTTTAGATCATTCTATGGTACAATCTTTAATAACATCATACTCTTAACATATGCAATTTATTAAAGTATGTAATAATAGATCCATGGTTTTGTTGAGTAGAGATCACCTCACGATACAATTGATAAGTATTTGATGCATTTTGTGTTATAGATATTACCTCTTGCTATAATTTCTTTTCTATTAAAGAAATGAAAAATGACATTTAGTCTCACACTTTGCAATTGATTAATTTTCGGCTAACATAATATTTTACTACCTTATTTAGTTAATATTTAACTTAACAAAGCCTTGGCTAAAAGTAAATTAATATTTTGCATTTCAAATCAATTTTAGAAATTTGAAGGCTAAATATCTCAAAGTTTTTACATTTCAATTCTATTTTAAATTAAATTTTTTGAAATCAACCATGATTATTAGTCGTTGCTAAATATATATTACAATTTTATATATTCTAGACTTTTAAAAAACATCCCAGAAATTTTAAAAGATTGAACCTTTATAGGTTTTGTGGGAGGTAGGGATTGCATTTGGGTGGGTGATAGCAAGTAAATTTCACAAATCTACAAGCTAAAATGACCCATTCTTTTCTTTATTTTGAAAAATAGGAGCAATTTACAAAATAATTAAAAAATACAAAAAGTATTTTAAATACATCATTGAATAAATTAACCTCACTAACAGTTTTCTTTAATAAGAGTAAAATATATCAAATATCATATAATATATTTACATTAATACTTAAAGATGAAGATAATATTTTTCTATTTATTTTGTGAGTGCCTCTTGGTTCCATTATGAGGCAGCCCATGAAAGTCTTTGGATTGAAACTTTTTACCTATAATAATTCCATGGGCCGCCGGACTTGGCTTGTAGACTAATAATGGTCGGCCAAACATGAAGATTATATATAATTATTCTTTTACCCCTACAAAATTTAAATATTTTAAACTTACTCTTTTTAAATCCACCCATTCACAAGTTTTTTGGAAATTTTAAAAACAGATTTTTCAAAAAATTACCTGCAGCTTATTTGTGGATACTAAAAATTATTTACTGAATAACTAAATTTTTTGAAATTTTACGTATGGTTTATTCTAGATAAATTTATCGAATCATTCATTAACTAGATTTCTGAAAAAATTATCGACGCTATATTTTTTTTGGATAAATAAATTTTTTTCGTGGATAAATTTCTACATTGGAATGCAATAAAAAAGTTTCTAAGAGCATAAATATCGGACATTTTTTAATGCAACATTCAAAATAATTTTTCAACTTTTTTTGGATATTTCATAGAATGTACGTATCTATATACACAAACGTTGTCTAATTCAAGAGCGATCTACAATGCGACATGTGTATTTAATTAATTATTTAAAAAGATTAATTATTGTAAAAAAATTTACACCGTCGATTCATCACCATCATCCGTTTGTATTATTTTATAGATTTTTAAAATAAAAGTCAAATTTCTTTTAATATCCGACGTCTATGATTAACTGACGGTATAAAATCATTTTAAACTGTCAGTGTATTTCAATTAAAGTCTTATTTAAATGATAATGGATGTAAATATATTCAATATAAGACATATTGTGGTATTTAGAGGGACTATTTTAAAGTTTTTAATGAATTGAATGAATATCTTATACACAATTTTATCTACAAAAGTATATATTTATTCACAAATAAATCTGACAAACAAACTATATCACATTCTTTTTTAGATGGCAAATCAATTTACTTAAAAACTACGTTTATTGTTCTATAAATATTATTATCCATGAACTTTTATATTATTTATAAAATATTAATTGCTTCTGAAACTAAAAAACTAAAAATAAATTAAACAAAACTTTAATTTTAATATGATATTCAATTATATTGACCGACGCTCTATTGATCGGACTATGGAACATCCACTATTTTTATTCATACACCTAATATAATAAAGTCCAGATCATCAAGAGTGTATTTATTATACAAAAGATTATATTTTAAATAATCATTAAATCAAAGGTATACATAAATTAAATAATTAATTATTCAATATATTAAAAAAATAGTTTTTTTAAAATTAAAATATTTTTTTGTTGGACTTAATACCAGAGTCTTAGTAGTATTCAATAATTTCATCCTTAGGTCGGCACGAGAGTAGTTCTAGAATAATAAAATCTAAACAATATAACAACAAATATGTTATTAATTACTTTGTAAGTTAGATATAGTTTCATTTAAAGAAATTCCCAGTATATATCCTTTTTCTGGTTTCTACAATCAATGCCACATACCTCACACATTTATCAGTAACAATTTTAGTTCTAGCGGTTAGAATTGTTCTGTAATTTAATTCATTCCCACCCACCAAAGTAAAGCCCCCATAATTCAACCATCAATTTCAATTTTCTTTGTTTCAACAATGTCTGCATATATTCAGAAACAAAATACTGATATAATATTTTCTGTTGTTGCTGCTCCGATACAGGTTCGACTTTGGAACATAGATACGTTTGAATGTCTTAATAGGACGTTGTACAGTTGGTTAGAGGGAGAAATTGGAGAGGGTGAACGGATTAGAAGAATACAATGGCTTGTGTCCACGTTCAACCAAACGGAGAAGTGCGCGAATAAGTGGATATTAAGACCGACCAAGACGCTCGTAGGATGATGCATTACATGTTCAAAATTGTTTTGATGGTTGTAATCGCATAGTTCTTGTATTGTATTTGTTATAATTATTTGTGTTACTGTTTATGTAATGGTATTTTCGTCACAGACATCTATTATGAAATAAATTTAGTTTTTCATATATTGCAACAGAGGTACTATGAAATAAATTTAGTTTTTCATATATAGCAACAGAGGTACATCTGAATTTATCTGGTTGTGCTCGTTCCAACACTAGGACAGTTATTACGATTGTGACCTGGTTGACGGCATGAACTACATAGTGTAACCATTTTGTTCGCCGTATCCATTTCGGTTCGAATCCGGGTGCTGTTAGGGCGACCCTTTTTCTTCCTTCGCATAACTTCATTGTGCCAGACGATGTCCCCTTGATATTCTGGCCAATAATCCTCTTTTGCCACTACCGAAAAACTAATTTTATAAACATTTGAAAGGCTGGCGACTTTGTAAACTTCAGATAGCAAGTAGGATGGATCTCTTTGAACCTTTGAGCACGCCGCAATGACATGGGAGTAGGGGGTACGAAAGGCTTGGAACCTTCTGCAGTCGCACCAACCTCTATCTAGTTTGACTCTGTATTGTCCCATCGGCATGCCCTCATTGTGATCCATGGACTCAGCAACACTAAACCAACCTTTAGTTCGATCAAATACCGTAACCACGTGTGTGTTTGCTTTGGCAGCTTCATGTCTGATGAATTTCATTGAAGCATCAGTGAACAACTGTCCAGATTGCAACACTGAACTCCATTTTGAGCGTCTGGTTTCAAACAACGCTCCTAGCCTGAAATATGTAGCCTGCACCAAAAGGGTTATTGGTAGGTTACGGATGCCTTTGAAGACAGAGTTCATTGATTCCACAAGATTTGTTGTCATGTGACCGAGTATGAGAAAATAATAAAATCTCGGTGTTACATTATGATTTTATTTGGTAACTTTTTGTTTCTAGAAAGTACAGGTAATTCTGTGAATATAATGTATTTACCTTTATTACGCAACATTAATAAGGTAAACACTTATAGTTGGGGTTCAGCTGTGTTGTCCCATCTATATAGTGCAATGTGTAGAACTGCAAAAAAGAATACCTGTACTTTTTTTTCATGTGCTTATTTGCTTCAAGCTTGGGGGTGGTCGAGAATGCCGTCGCTCGCCCCGATAAATGAGCGCTCATTCGTGTTCTCGTTTGCAACCAAGTAAGTCTAACACTTTACCGTTCACCATTTAGTTAATTAATATTATTATTATAATTAACAGTAAATAAAATTTTTCACTTCTTTTTATTATCTTAGGTGGTCAGTAAGGGGAATGAACTACAATAGGTGTCTGAAACACGCTATTGTAGTCTATCGAATTCTATTGGACCACATTGGACATGACGATGTAATAATCCTACCGAATTATATTTTAATTTAAAATTACTTCTCAAATTATTTTCCATCTAACCATTCGATTTTGTTTTACAGTTTGTTTGGAGGCCATATCTCGGTCTGAATCATGATGTGAACCATAACGATGCTGCAGTTTAGACAGCGAAGACACCGATTATCCGATTCACTACAGTGGAAATGCACCAAAGTGATCGGGTCAAATTGCAGTTCAGAATGCTACAATAGATTCCAGAATCTCCCACGTGTTTAGGGAATTGGCATAAAAAAAGGGTCGATGCACAGTGGGATTATTCTGACTGGAGAGACTTTGCAAAAGACATGTGTCGTCAATGGAGGAATCGACGACAACACATCTTGAACGAACCAGTCATCCAAGGTGCAAGACCCACTCAACAATATATGACATGGTTTAGGTCGGTAACAACTCAACAATTTGTATCTGAGCCGCGGTATTTGATGGATCCACGCCAACATGTTTCGTCATCGTACGCCCCACAACAATTCACCATCCAACACCAATGTGAACCCACCCAAACCCAACAACCAACCAGACAACATCAACCAACCACATACACACAACAACCACACACCAAACATCGCAACCCGTTCATGCCAACCACCCAACAACCAACCATCCAACGTTGCAATCCATTTATACCACCCACCCAAACACAAAATCAAGAATCAAACCCCGCAACCACAACCGTTTATAGCCCAGATGATTCATATGAGTCACTTCATCGTAGCCCCCACCAATGAACACCCAATCATTATTTAACTATAGTACGCCCCAGGAACCATTGCTTCCACTACGCCAAAAAGGTTTTTTAACAGCGCATCTTAGACAGCGCTTTTAAAAGAAAGCGCTGTCTAATGTTAAAATAAAAATAAAACACGGAAAATGTTCTAAAAAAATAATGAAAGCGCTGTCTAAGGGGGGGTCTTAGACAGCGCTTTTAGAAAGCGCTGTCTAAGACCCCCCCTTAGACAGCGCTTTTAGAAAGCGCTTTTAAATATAGACCTTAGTCAGCGCTTTTGAGAAAGCGCTGTTTAAAGTCTTTCAATTAAAAAAAAAATTAAAACCAAAAGCGCTGTCTAAAGTGGGGGTTTAGAAAGCGCTTTTGGAAAGCGCTGTCTAAGGCATATCTTAGAAAGCGCTTTCCACAAAAGCGTTGTCTAAGGTCTAATTAAAATTAAATTTCAGACTTCTATTTTCGTTCTCAGTTCTTTTTGTTTTCCCTCCTGCGATTAAACCCCTCCAGCGAACCCTAACAGCGAACGAGAATACATTGTAATCATTCGGTTTCAATACCAGAAAGTGTTTGAAGAATCGGTTTCAGAACGTCATTTCTACTGCGGTATGTTCTTCATTTCTGCATTTTTTCATTTCTGATTCAGTTCGTCATTTCTACTGCGTTTTGTTCGTCATTTCTTAACATTTTCATTCATTTGGTTTCAGGCATTGCAAGTGTTTGAAGAATATTTCATTTCTGAATGCAGTTTTGAAAACAATGTTTTGTAATTTGTTTTCAAAAACTTGTATAACTCCTTCTCTAATGTGTTACTTTGCAGGATTCATGTTTTGGATTGTTATACAGACCCTCTTGGTTGGAAAGATAAGACGATGAAATCTGGAAATGTTAATGTTCCTTCTGAACAAATTTCACTTGATGCTACTTCTTATAAATCAGTCAAGGACATGGATAAGTTGTTTTTGGCGATTACCGATCTCGGCCGAGGTATTGCTAACGGTTTTGTGCTTTGAAACGAGTTGTTCTTTTTGTCTACTTTCATTTGGATGATTTTTTTCTTTCAATTATTATACTTTCAGGTTTAGTTGGAGAAAATAAATCCCGGTTCTCTGTTGCTATAAACTCGGTAATATCATTGACTTCACATAGCTTTGAACTTAGTTGAATTTACTGTGTTGGTCTGTTTTAGTTGGTGTTCTTTGTTGCTTTGTGATTATAACTGAATATGGTGATTAGTGACTGTTATATGCTTTTAGCTCCATATTTCATGGTTATGAAACTTATAGCTTTTTTTTTTCTTTACTTTTCCTTTCCAAGCTTTTTTTTTTCTTTACTTTTCCTTTCCAAGTTACAACTATGGATAGATATGTAAAGTACCACGTGCAAGAGTTTGAGAAATCTTTTGCAATAAAGTTTCCTGCTTGCACTATTGCTGCCAAGAGGCACATAGATTCAAGCACCACAATCTTAGATGTTCAAGGAGTGGTATGTTGCCAATAATTATTTATCTTTGCATTAGCTGTAAACGGAAGTACTAAATCATTCAAATCATTTTTATTTTATGATTCAATTATCAGGGGCTTAAGAATTTTACTAAGTCAGCCCGGGATCTCGTCATGCGATTGCAGAAGGTCGACGGTGACAATTACCCTGAGGTGTGATATCTCATGTCCTATAGATTGCTTTTGCTATTATTTTTTGATGTTACTCAGTTCTTGGAATTTCCAAAGGGGATATACCATGTTCAGTGATTACCGGTTGTTTTTTGTGCTGATACAGACACTCTGCCAAATGTTTATTATAAATGCCGACACTGGATTTAGATTGTTGTGGAGCACTGTCAAGTCTTTTCTTGATCCCAAAACAACTTCAAAGATCCATGTATGTTGAACTCCATCTTCTAGTTATTTAAAACTCTGTCTAATTAGTCCCGTTAAGCCAAATCAATTGGTAGCTGTGCAGGGACATCTGGTGCAGGGGTGCGGGTTCGAACCCGCGACATCCCACTTATTCATCTGTTTAATTATATAGTATAAATTGCTGACATTGCTTGATGCTTGGTTCGAAATTATTAGTTTCTTGGAAACAAGTATCAAAGCAAACTACTCGAAGTAATTGATGCCAGGTACATACTGGCTTCATGATGTTTTTATTTTCTCTTGACAAATACATTCTTTAACAGACCTAACACATTGTGCACTTTATAAAGTGAGTTGCCAGAATTTCTTGGAGGTACCTGCTCATGTGCAGATGAGGGAGGCTGCCTTAGATCTGATAAAGGGCCATGGAAAAATCCTGAAATATTGAAGGTCATATTCTATTCTTGGTTGATTTTTTGATAGATATTTGCAAATGTTATACTATATACCAGTCTGACTTGTAATATGCTGACAGTTGATTGTGTTTGCAAAATTTTGTAGATGGTTCTCAATGGTGAACCATGCGGGCAAGGCAAGTAGTAAAGGTTCTCAACAGCGATGGGAAGGTTATTGCATATGCAAAGCCTCGATACCCAATGGTAACTCTTTGCATGGCCGATTGTTACCTTGATCAAGTGGAGCCAATTTGGTGCTTCACACATTTTTCTCAATGGTCTATTTGTCATATATCACTCTCACTTATGCTACTCCCACCTACAGGTAAAAGGAAGCGATACATCTACTGCTGAATCAGGGTCAGAAGCTGAAGATATAGCTTCTCCAAAAGCAAGGAAGAGCTATTCGAACCTTAGGTTGACCCCTGTTCGTGAGGAAGTGAGTCTTGATCTGTTATACAAATTTCTATTTGCTTCAGATATATAAGAATAACTAATTTGACAGGATATTGTGGTGTTGTTTGATCTACGTAGCTGACTCCATATTGTGGAAAAAGGCTTTGGCTGTTGTTGTTGTTTGTTGCAGTCCACAATATTTAAAGATATTGTGAGACGACGATGATGTAATCAAAGTATAACATTAAGATTCTCATTCACTTTGTGTTTTTGTCAGGCTAAGGTGGTAGGAAAGACAAGCTTTGCTAATAACTTGTCCGGGTATAATGAATACGTTCCAATGTTAGACAAACCTGTTGATGCTGAATGGAAGAGGCAGGTATCTCTACAGAGGACTTATACCTTTAAAGGTTGGTGACTTCTTGGCATTTATTGATGCACCCTTTTGATCTATCTTCTTATTTTTCTTATTCACTAAACTTTCACCCAATTGCACAAATAGGTCTATGATGACTGTTTCTGGACTATGCCACTATAACTTAGGTTTAGCGTTCATGGTTGTAAAGATTATTTATAATGCACTTAAATTTCAAAAAGACTTTTGATGATAGTGTCTGTTTAAGATCTAAACCATTCGTCGACTTATATTCCAAGAGTTCTAGATTTTTGGAGAGTTGGGGATTGTAGGCATTGCTTAGTTTCTTGATGTGAGTTAGTATTTAATATGATTTTGTCCAGCAAAGATTAACAATGATTTTCAATACAGGAACACGTCCTCTTCCTGACATTCAGAATACTCCAGAAGGGGTTAAAGCTCGGATTTGGGTAGCACTGACTGCCTTTTTCTTGATGGTATACTTTAGACAGCGCTTTTGTAAAAAGCGCTGTCTAAGGGGGGATTAGAAAGCGCTTTAGGCAAAAGCGCTGTCTAGGGGGGGGGGGGGGGCTTAGACAGCGCTTTTTGAAAAGCGCTGTCTAAGGTATACCTAAAAAAATTAAAATAGGAGGGTCTTAGAAAGCGCTTTTGGCCAAAGCGCTGTCTAAGGGGGTGGGGCTTAGACAGCGCTTTTCAAAAGCGCTGTCTAAGGTATACCTAAAAAATTTAAAATAAGAGGGTCTTATAAAGCGCTTTTGGCCAAAGCGCTGTCTAGGGGGGGGGGGGGCTTAGACAGCGCTTTTAAGATTTAAAAAAGCGCTGTCTAAACCTTTAGTAGCGGAGGTTTAGACAGCGCTTTAAAGCGCTGTCTAAGGCTAAAAAAAGCGCTGTCTAAGGTCTTGTTTGTTGTAGTGTTCGTTTTCAAAACGACTCAATGGCCCAATTTGGGCAACTATACCGTCCCCAATTCACCCAACCCCAACGCCCTAACTACGATGACATGGGCACCGAACTCCATTACGGAAGCGCTGTTGGCCAGAGCCCCTCCGGATATTGGGAGCAAATGATGACACATCTGTCAAATACCGCCGGAACTTCCGCTGGACCTTCCAACCAATCATCGCTCGATCAGGTCAGCACCCAAAGACCACAAACACCTCAAGAAAATCGTGGGACACCTCGGAGACAAACTAACGTACCGGGATATGGAACCGGGGGACGTTATAATCGGGCGGGTCATTAGTTTTTTGTCTGTTCAATGTAACCAATTATTACATATTTAATAAATTTATTTATTTTCATTATTATTTCTTATGTATTAAATAATAAATATTAAATGTTAAAAATAAAAATAAATAAACAATTTAAAAACTAAATAAATATAAAAAAAATTGAAAAAAATAATAGGGGTGTATGCGTCAGATGAATTAGCGCTGACGCCCACCATGAAAATGCACTCAGACGCCAGAGGCATTGGCGCCTCCTCATGAGGCCCAATGCATGTGCGCCAATGCTCATGGCGCCTACTCTTATTGGTATGGGGTGCGCCAATTTATCTGGTGCATCCTCTACCAAACTTGATTATTTTGGTTTTTTTTTTTAAAAATTGGTTATTTTCAATTTTTTTAAAAAAAAAAAAATCTAACACCGAAATTTTAGTAATATTCAATAATTTCATTCTTAGGTCGGCACGAGAGTAGCTCTAGAATAATAAAACCTAAATAATATAACAACAAATATGTTATTAATTACTTTGTAAATTAGATATATATTAATTGAGAAAATTTTAAATTTCACTTAAAATGACTTATATAGAAATTTTTATCTTATAAATTCATTTTATAAAGATAAGTTTCATAAATTGTTTCATGTATAATAAAAGTTATATAAAAATAGCAGACAAACAAACTATATCACATTCTTTTTTAGATGGCCAATCAATTTACTTAAAAATTACGTTTATTGTTCTATAAATATTATTATCCATGAACTTTTATATTATTTATAAAATATTAATTGCTTTTAAAACTAAAAAATTAAAAATAAATTAAACTAAACTTTAATTTTAATATGATATCCAATTATATTGACCGAACGCTCTATTGATAGGACTCTAAAACATCCACTATTTTTATTCATACACCTAATATAATAAAGTCCAAAACATCATAAATTATTATACAAAAAATTATATTTTAAATAATCAATATATCAAAGTTATATATAAATTAAATAATTAATTATTCAATATATTAAAAAAAATACTTTTTTAAAAATTAAAATATTTTTTTGTTGAACTTAATACCGGAATCTTAGTAGTATTCAATAATTTCATCCTTAGGTCGGCACGAGAGTAGCTCTAGAATAATAAAACCTATACAATATAACAACAAATATGTTATTAATTACTTTGTAAGTTAGATATAGTTTCATTTAAAGAAATTCCCAATATATATCCTTTTTCTGGTTTCTACAATCAATGCCACACAGCTCACACATTTATCAGTAACAAATTTAGTTCTAGCAGTTTGAATTGCTCTGTAATTTAATTCATTCCCAACCACCAAAGTAAAGCCCTCATAATCCCTAGGAAACTTTGTAGAACTCCATTGAGTATCTTGAAAGTAACTCTTATATATAACCATCAAAGACATTATAGTTTCATTTCTTAAACTTGGTAATGCATTCTCTTCAATTAATGCTTCAAAGGCAAGCAACATATAGAATAAATGATGGTGGGTGAAATTAGACTAACAGTAAAGGATTGACTCAAATTTCGAGATATCGTAGGATCAATATAAAAATATTCTTGAAAAAAAAATTATAAATATATTTGTAAGCGTTCTTTGAACTTTGAGGTCTGTTCTGACTCGGATGAACTTCCGAAATCCAACTCATTTAAATTTTTAATTTAGTAAATAATAATAATAATAATAATTTTTTCTAAGACTTTTTAGTTTATATTGCAATTGAAATGCAATTATATAGAGAGGCAGGGCTTGGCTGAAATTAGTTAATGTCTTGGAAGCCAACTGTATAGAGAAAATTGATGAAGACATCTTTTGTAGCCCCCACACCAACAAACATAACATAAATTGGCCCACAGTTTTTCTTTGACAACAAATTGCCGGACAAAAATTTATGATTGGAACCTAAAGGAAATTGATTATCTTCTTTTTAGGCTTAATTATAGATTGATAATTCAATCAACTATAAGAAAGTTTGTTATTTGTGAAAAGCATATTTCACTAATCAAGTTGTGCCAAAAGAAAATGCCATACAATCAAGGGGGACACTTATATGAAAGAGATTTGGCAAGATCCAAAAGTTAAAATCTCCGCAATTTTTTCTGGCTACAACGTAAATTATGTAAATGTTCCTCTTAAATTTGGCACTACACTACTTTTGAGATAGACTTTATTATTTATTCTTATCATATAAGTCATTTTAAACTTTCACAAACATTTGGCTTTCACAAATAAATTTTTGGTTATAATTAATTAAAGAAGAATGTTATGCAACTCTATAAACTTATAAGACAAACATGTTCATTCTGATTACAAAATAAACAATACAAAGAATTGATGTTATGAGTAATACTAAATCAACTGACACTATTGACTTAACTAGAATGAAAATATAATGAATTCTCTCAGAATAAAAACAAGAATAACCATTATGAAAGAGGAGTTAGGGAAAACACATGAATCCATTTTGGTTCAAAATTTCTCTTTTTGATTGCCTTCCAAGAACCGTTGGCTTATCGTTATTAGTTTGATGTATGACTGACCATTAACGACCATTTAGCTCCAAATATATTCTTTTATATGTAATTTGATACAGTGGGGCTTTAACATCTATCCATCCATTTTGAAGGTGGGATTATTTCCTCGATCTTGTAATTCAATTGCGACATGTGATGATATCTCGGTCACCATAAGTAAATCATATATTTTGATTGGAGTTTCTCAAGAAACATCCTTAGTGTAAAGTTGAACAATATGACATGTTGTCCATCGTATAAATCTCACTTTATCGACTTCTTATCATGATATTTCTTGGTCCTCGATTTTTAAATAACTGCATTCTCATAGAATTGTAATCCCATCTCTTAAAACTCATTCAACTTTAATAATATTTTATTTCCAACCAATGTCTTATCAAATATAAATTTGATTGTCCAATATGTTTTATGCTATAGTTTGAGTGGAAATTGGCAACATTTTCCATATACCAACTCATAAGGCGGCAATATGACATATGTCTTGTATGTTCTATGATATGTCTATATTGCATCATCCAACTTTTTTGATCAATCTTTTCTAGAATGTGTTAACTATCTTTTCTAGGATTTACTTCAATTGCATGTTGGAAACTTCAATATGCCCAGTAGTTTTTGAATGATAGATGTTATGTAAGAAAGGTCTAAAAGGGGGATTGAATAGAAATTACCCTTAAAAACAATTTTAAAAAGAATTTTCTTAAAATTGGAGTTTTCACAAAATTGGGCAGCAAAAATTTTATTACGTGTGTGTTGGATTATTTAGATTGATATCACGAGTAACTCGATGTTGAAGAAATAGAATAAAATATGGAATTATGAACAACTTAGTCAATCAATGAATTAATCAACACAAAATCAATTTAAATGAGGTGTATAAATGGAATTTTATTGATCAATGGATCAATCTAATATTATAGGTTACACACATATTTAATCACAAGAAAGATTATCTAAATGACTTGATCAAATCCAAGTCTAAACTTATACAAGAAATCGTTATAAGAAAATTAAAGTCAAAAACATGCGATTTTTAAGAAAATGGTAAAAACCTAAAACATGCAACATATACAGAAAAGTTAAATGAGATAGGAAAAGAGAAGATTGCACCAGGGTTTATAGTAGTTCAACACGTTCGTCCTTTCTTTGTGCCTAATCTAGTCTCCAATGACAAACCATTAAAATTTCATTGTCTTCCACTATTTTGTCAATTTTTACAATATGCATTTTATACAATAAATGAACAAGATATTGAAATTAAAAACAAAATTAAGAGTTTCAATCAGAATATTTCCTTCTTCAGTTGTACATAACCCACACAACTAAAATCCTAAGTTCTTCACTCAGTCTTGATCATCCTCGTAATCGTATCCAAATCCGCTTCAAGCATTCATTTCGCTACGACTTTACTCAATCATACTGGTCCCTTGTATGAGATCTTAGTCTATCTAAAGGAACATAAACTCATATCTTCTTTTCGCAACTACCTTCACTTGGAACTACCGAAATCTTCAAAGAAATTATTTCTTTTTGCTCTGGTTGGATTGTCAATTCCCATCAATACCATATAATACGAATATTGATATACAACTCAAAAAATTTATAAACATTAACAATGAATGAACACCATCTATGATAAATCTCACACTCCCTAAGAATTGAGAAGCAACCAACTCATGTTAATCTTGCTAGATGTTGAAGATGAATTCAGATGCAGACAAAATTTTTGAACTGGTGTACTTTAAAAGATAAAACTCAGTTTAGAAAAACTCTCAGAATTAGAGTGTTATGATAATCACTTTTGAAAAAATGGCATAAATAATTTCTATATGCGTGTTTGAGATAGTGCACTAAAAATGAGTAAAAACACCATTTTGATTTGAGTCGAGTGTGGTTGGTATGATTCGAGTCAAATAAGAAAATAATTTGAATCAAGAATTTAAAACTAAGAATTTTTCCATTTGATTTGAATTAGTGGTTCGATTTAAAGAATCATGTGATTTGAATCATGCCAACATAACCAAAATGTAGGATTTGAAATGAACTTTTTTATTCAAATAAGCATGTAGATTGATTCGAATCAAGCTTGCTTCTGACTCAAGTCAGAGAAACTTGTGATTCGCATCACACTAGTAGTGACAAAATGTGAATTTCAAATTCATTTATTGATTAAAAACACACTTTAAAAAGTTATTATTTTAACAAAAATGAAGTGTTTTATAAAATATAAGGCTTGTATGATAGGAATCATGAATTCATGCATTTCTTGACCCAAATAATTGATGAATTTTATTTGAACTACTTTGCAATGACTTTTATCTCATGGTTCTATTTAATGCATGCAAAAACACACTTTAGTGCAAAACACAATTTAATGAATTTCACTCAATTTGAATATATGCGTAAAATCTAACTTAGAGGGGACTCATAACCAAAAACGATAAACGATAAGATAGTGAATGATACAATAAGAAAAATCAAAACCCTACAGGGGTAGAGAAACTCCAGTCTCCCCTTCTTTTATGATTGGAAACTTGCATAACTTGCATTAGAATAGAGTCGACTTGAGAATTAAATAAAATGTGGTCAAGGCTTTCCTTTGTGCTCCCCTTGAAACATCGTACCATACCAAATTTGCATAAAATGACATAAAGTTGATGTATTAGACTCATTACAATCTCTCCCCTTTGACGAGATCAAAAAAAGATATATTGAAATAGACTCTAAGCTCATAAATCCAGCAAACACGAAAAATAATTCAGAGCAAATAACGCAAAACACTAGATAAAGAAATATATACATATAATTGGAGGATTATTACACAGATAGAAGATGTTATTAGACAAGTCAAATGCAACAAATATGCATAGCAACGATATGAAATTTACAAAAGCAAAACACAATGATTATTTCACACAAAACTATATGGAAGAGGAATAAATAATGCATGAACATTAAAAAATGATTGTTAACATGCACATAACAAAAAATAGCATTTAACAAGATCTTAAATGCAAAAATAAAGAATAAAAAAATTACAAATACAAGATGAATAAGCAGCATATTATAAATTTATATCATCACTTATACAAAGTAATATAGATAAAATATTGAATAATGACAAGATAGAGTTTGGAGATATCATATCAATAGGCTTGGTAGGAAGTAAACTTGTTATATAAGAAATCTGTATTGCATGATAAAATATAGAGAAAAAAATTAAATAATTAATAAAATAAATCTTTATCCAAAACAAGATGGATCATTGATCCCCAATTTCCTATGAATTTTGTTCTGCGCATTACGTGTTTGTAAAAATATCAGCAAGCTCATTTTTTGTTTCCACATATTCCAAAATAAAATCACCCTTTTCAACATGAACCTTAATAAAATGGTGTCATGTCTCAATGTATTTGGTGTGTGAATGTAGAACTGGATTCTTAGTTAGGCTTATAACGCTAGTATTATCGCACTTAATTGGAACACATCCAATTTTTAAATCATAGTCTAGTAGTTGTTGCTTTATTCATAAGATTTGTGCATAATATTTACCAGTGGATACATATTTGGCTTCAGTGGTAGAAAGATCAACACTATGTTGTTCCTTAATGTGCCAAAACACCAAATAGGTTCCTAAAATGTGATAGGTACCACTAGTGATTTTCCTATCTGATTTACACCCTGTGAAATCAAAATCAGAAAAGCCTACTAACTAAACTCGCTAACTTTGGGAAAGCAAACACCGTGATGTGAGGTTTGGTTAAGATACCTCAAAATTATTTACGATCTTAAAGTGGGATTCCCTAGGTGATGCCTAAACTTGAGCGCACATACACACACTAAACATTATTAGATCTACTGGTTGTTAAATAAAGAAGATATCCTATTATACCTCGACATTTTTTTATATACATCTCAACTTCGTTTTCATCTTTATAAATCAATACGTGTGACGCCATAGGGGTAGATATTGTCTTTGAATTCTTTATGTCATATTTCTTGTGAAGCTCTAAGAAATATGTCGTGTGGCTTATAAAAGTTTCATTCTCAATTTGCTTGATCTACAAACATAAGAAGTAGTTGAGTTCTCCTATGAGATACATCTCAAACTCTACTTGCATGATATTATAAAATTCTCTATGCATATCTTTGTTAGTAGATTCAAAAATAATATCATCAACATATATTTGAACTAATAGAATATCTGATTCCTTACGTTTTATAAATATATTAGTGTGAACATTACCACGAGTGATTCATTTCTTAATTAAAAACTCACAAAGGCGCTCATACTAAGATACATGAGCTTGTTTGAGATTATAGAGTGCTCATTTTTTAAAAACATAGTTGACATTCTAATGGTCCTAAAAAACTAGGTGGTTGTGAAACATACACTTATTCATTTATAAATCCGTTAAGTCAATCCTTTCATCTTGACTACATCCATTTGCCACTACCTTGCTTCATTTATGGTAATTATGCCATGTTCATCAAGCTTGTTCCTAAAGATCCATTTGGTGCCTATGATTGTTTTGTTTTGAGGATGTCGGAAAAGATTCCATAAGTCATTTCTTTTAATGTAATTGAACTCTTATTGGATAGCAAGGAGACAACCTTCATCAACCAAGGCCATATAAATGTCTTTTGGTTCAATTTGAGAGACGAGTGCAGAATAATTCTATAAATTATTAACTTGAGAATGTGTACTTATCATGGATCTCTTTATTTTGCAAGTATAAAGCTGATGATCCTAATGTTGGTGACCTTCTTGGTTTTTTAATGGAGACAACACACTGATGATTATTGAAGATATACTTTGAACTCTTTGATGATGATGATTAACTTAAAGATATCTCAAACCTCATCAAGTAGAAGATTCACGATTCCAATGAAATGCTTATATGATCAATATATCTGACAAAGTAACTTAAAAGCTTCAGAGTTATGAAAGAAATGAAGTGTGAAAGCTTGTCTGGTCGTGTCTATTTGATTGACCAAATTCTTGTGAAAGTAAAAGAATAACTCCTAAGATACTAAGTCAAATCACACACACTTAAAATAATTTTAAGATGTCTCATTACTTAACAAAATCATCTAAAAATGGTTTTAGATCCTAGCCAACTAATTAGGAGAGTGTTTAATTGGTTGGAAGCATTTTTCCCAGCTAGGTAATCGATTATACAACTGACCTATTGAAAAATCGAGTTTAGTTATTGAGTGTAATAGTCTTGAATAATAGAGTTTGGCTCTTGATATAAACCATTGAAAAATCTATGTTTACTTATAGAACTCAATCTGCAAAACTTGTTTGATTATTGAGATTAACCGGTGAAATCTCCACTTGGGTTCATGAGTTCATCTCGTGGAAAAGCTCTCTTTTGATTGGGGGACAAGCCAATGTAAAATATATTAATTCACTTGTATCAAATGTTCATGGGCATAACCTATAAAAGCTCAAGTTTTTAGTGAACTCTCAAGAATATCTCTTTGGGACATGACTAGACTAATATTCCACCGAACCTATATAAATCTAGGTGCCATCTCTCTAACCTTAACTCTTTAAATTATGTCATTTACATTATTATTTTGTATATTTTTGTTGCTTTTATCTCTTTGACAATACTAACACAAATTGATCTTTGAATAATAATAGGTATTAATTACAAAAATATGTACTGAGTAAACTACATAGATTAAACAATTCAAGATAAATTCATCTCCAAACGCCTATCTAAGGAAACTTAGATACTCATAATGTAAAAAGTCATAGCCAAAATGTTTGATAAGGAATACATGATTTACAAGGAAACAATTGCATTATGGAACTCTACATGTGTCTCTTAGTGATCAAAATTCAGAATCATTGTCAATTGCATCAGATTTCACTTAAATAGGGACTTGGATAATAGAAATCGCATCATGATTTCTCAATAATTTGATTTTTCGTATTGATTTTCTAGAAAAATGTGACACGATTCCATCCCATTATGGCATAATTTCCTCAAATCACTTCTTCAATGTTTTCATCACATGATTGTGCCATAATGATATCCCTTCATACCACGATTTAAACATACCAAACTTCTTTGTTTTATTCTCAGGATCGCGCCACAACTCCCTTTAACCGTGGCACCATTTTTGTTGGGAACTTATTCCTTTTTTCTTACTTTCTTCATGTCTTGGTGTGTTGTCTTTGCTTCTCTTCACGTCACTCTAACCTCCACCATGTGTAAACATTGAAGAGTTGTCTAATTAACATGATTTGATGTAAGTTGAGACTTTCAATAATGGTCTCGATTCTTGTATAATTTTCTAAAGTTCATGCAACCTTAATAGATAAATTAGTAAAAACAATGTAAAAATTTACTAAAAAGGATAATATGACCGGGGGAGTCAGACTCATATTGATTAGATGCTAAATTGATAGAAAAGATCATTTATCTATGTAATATTTACAAGTTTTCAATAATTTACCTTCTTTCAATTTTAGTATTTTATATTGATTCACTCTGTTACATATTTTCTCAATGTCTGTTTATTTTATTTTATTTTTGTAATTTATGCTTAATTTATGTTAGATGAAATAAACATGACACTTTAATTTGGTATCAAAAACATGTCCATCAGAGAGTTGTTAAATTTATGCATGTTTCAGAGGTATAAATTAAATCACCCAATGTAGTTACGTCATGATCCCATTAGTTTGAAGGGTAACCTTGAATGTTGGTTGCCCATAGTTTGATGAAGGTAAAATACACATATTCCCATTAGTATAAATAGTTGACATTCAATTGTAGTCTCAACAACGAGTGTGGGAGTTAAACAATAATAGCAAAAATTACAACTAACTTTTGTGTTTTAGAAGAAAGTTTTGATGTTATTTTGAGTGTTTATTGTTATAGCTTCTTAATTTTCTCAAGGCAATAACTTTATTTGCCAACATTTGGTATCAGAGCCAAATTGATGATTCCTACAAGTTATATTTCTGATGTATTATGTGTACCTGGTATATGTCAGAATCTTTTAAGTGAGGGATAACTTCTTGAGAAAGGAATCGTCTATTTCTAATGAACATCAAGTATGATGTTGATATATGTTACAAACACGTAGTTGTTGATGATAATTGGCTTTGGCATACACGTCTTGGACATTATAACTTTTAAAGCATTGAGTTTCTTGCAAATAAGAAATGGGTTAGTGGCTTGCTGGTTATCTAATTTCTTGATCAACTGTGTGAAGCTTGTGTAGTAGGCAAGAAGCATTGAGATCCTTTTCCTAAAGGGAATGCATGGAGAGGTACAAAATAACATAAGTTGGTGGATTCTGATTTATGCTATGTGGAAGTTTCATACAATGGAGGTAATTAAAATTTTACTACTTTCATTGATGACTTTAGTAGGAAGATATGGGTTTATGTTTTGAAAACTAATTCGGATGCTTGTGATATGCTCAAAAGATTTATAGCGTGTCTTTAAAGGAGAAGTGGTTATACTCTGACAAACCTTAAAAGTTAATAGGGGAAAAGTATATTTTTTATGATGCTTTCTTGATAAATAAAGGAATTAAACATCAAATGAATGCTAGATACACCCCCTCAACAAAATGGAGTAGCAAAAAGAAAGAATAGAACTATCATGGATATTGTGAGAAGCATATTGCATTGCAAAAATTTACCCAATAGTTTTTGGCCCAAAGTAGTGGCTTGTGTAATATACTTAATAAATAAATTTCCTATCAAAAGCGTACGTGATAAAACTCCACAAGAAACTTGGAGTAGGAAAAAGCTAAATCTCAGTAACTTGAAATTTTTGGTTGTATTTCTTATGCACATATTCCAGATCAACTAAGGAAAAAGCTTGACAACAATGCAATAAATTGTATCTTTTTAGGATATAGTGAAGAAACAAAAGCATACAAGTTTTACAATCCAGAAACATAAAAGGTAGTCATTAATGAAGATGTTACCTTCGATGAAGATGGAGCGTGGAACTGGTCAAAAAAGAAAATGAGTTTGTGCTTGTAGCAGTTATAAATGATGAAATAGATGATAAAAATAATGAACCTTCAAATTAACCAACACCTGTCTCACACCTCATAGATATCCAGAAAGGGAGCTTCTTCCACCATTTTACTCGCAGGAATATGAAGTTGGACGATATGACGATTCTGATGATAAGGAGGAAGAAATTACTTATTGTGTCTTATTTGCTGATTGCGATCCCGTGACGTATGATGAAACAACTAATAAAGATTGTTCTATTAAAACAATTAATGAAGAAATTCATGCAATTGAGAAGAATAACATGTGGGAGTTAATAACACTTCTAGAAGGAAAGAAGAAGATCAAAGTCAAGTGTGCAATCCAAAAGAAGAGGTAAATCGCTTCAAAGCATGAATAGTAGCAAAATGGTACAAACAAAAAACCGACATTGGCTATTTTGAAGTTTTTGCCGAAGTTTCTAGAATGGACACAATATGGATGATTCTTTCCCTCGTCGCCTAAACTCATTGGAAGATATTTCAAATGGACGTGAGATCTACTTTCTTGAATGGTGTACTTGAATAAGAAGTTTATGTAGATCAACCACTGGGTTATTTACAACAAGGAGATGGAGATAAGGTGTACAAGTTGAAGAGATGAAGATAAGGTATACAAGTTGAAGAAAGCATTATATTGTTTGAAGCAAGCATCTAAAGCTTGGTCCACATGTATTTGAAGGTAGAAAAAACAAGAAAGGGGGTTTGAATTATTTTCACTGACAATAATTTTTTTAGCAACACTACACACCGAAACATAATAACTAACAACACAGAAGTTTATCCTAGCTCGCTTGAAAATCAAAGTTACTCTAGTCCACCAGGCCAAGGTGATTTCGCCTTCAATAAGGACTTAATCCAATAATCTAGAAAAATTACAACAAATGTCTAAGAGTTTTCAATCTCTTAGCCCTCTCAAGTCTATAGACTTCACAGGTCACTTGAGAAATTACAACAACTATTTAGAATTACAAGAATGTGTTTGATGCTTCTAGATAAGCAAGATGAACACGATTAATAACAAATGATCAACGATCACACTAAGAGCAACAACTCGTGTGTGATAACTGAATTAGAGAATAATAGAAGTTTATCCTAGCTCGCTTGAAAATCAAAGTTACTCTAGTCCACCAGGCCAAAGTGATTTCGCCTTCAATAAGGACTTAATCCAATAATCTAGAAAAATTACAACAAATGTCTAAGAGTTTAACAATCTCTTAGCCCTCTCAAGTCTATAGACTTCACAGGTCACTTGAGAAATTACAACAACTATTTAGAATTACAAGAATGTGTTTGATGCTTCTAGATAAGCAAGATGAACACGATTAATAACAAATGATCAACGATCACACTAAGAGCAACAACTCGTGTGTGATAACTGAATTAGAGAATAACAAAAATTTAATGTATGATTTCAAAATGTGTGAGTAGAATTCTTGAGTGAGAGCTTCGTGTCACCGTATGATGATAGTGAGGTCTATATATAGTGCTTGAAGATGATACTGTTGGAGAGAGCATTGATGCTGATATCTTGCCAATTATGGGACTTAATGACATTAATTTTCTCGTCCTTTCCGTAGCAGTCTTGGAGTGTAGTCAATACTATCCATATATATATATATCCATACCATACTTAGATTTCTTTTATGTTAAGCTTCTAATTTTAATTAATCAGATGATCTGTTGGGCGTGAATCAGAGTGAGCAAAGTTCAGAGCCTTTAGGTGGCGCTTGTATTCTTCAGATAGTTGGTTTGTTGATTGGTCTTCAGAGTCAGCTTGATTGATCTTCAGATAGAATGTCTTCTGATGTACGGATCTTCAGAGCTCATATGTAGGATCTTCAGATGTGGAGTTTCTAGAGTCTTCAGATAAACTTTAATGACAAATTTTGTTCGTGATTCCTTTGGACATGCTTGTGGTCAGCGTCAAATATGATTTATGATTCCTTTGGACATGCTTGGTGTTCCATCAGATTTAGTTTACCTTAGAGTCCTGCACATTTAGAGAATTTATTAGGGTACCAAATGGTTTCATTCTTTGTTATCATCAAAACTCAAGAGATATATTGCAGAACCAAAATCTTGTTCTAACAGTATTGACCAACAATGGATTTCACATAAGTCCATATGAGCATGCTTTATATGTCAAAGTAAACAAGGATGTATATATTATTATTGTTTTCTTATACGTGGATGATCTAATCTTCACTGGAAACAATCCCAAATTGTTATAAAAATTTAAAGAGAGCATGTCTACACAGTTTGAGATGACAAATATGGGTCTAAAGTTTTATTTTCTAGGCATTTAAGTGAAACGTGAAAATGAGGAGATTTTTATTTCACATAAGAAATGTGTATCTAATATTATGAAGAAATTTAAGATGGAATCATGCAAACCAATGCTGACTCCAATGAAAGAAATGTTGAAACTAGAAAGAGAAAGTGGTGGTGATACTGTAAATTCAACAAATTTCAAAAGGCTAGTTGGAGGCCTTAGGTACTTGACAACAACAAAATCTGGTATAGTTTATGGAGTTTGACTTATAAGAAGATTCATGGACTCACGAGACAATCACATTGGCAAGCTACAAAAAGAGTTTTGAGGTATATAAAAGGAACAATTGATGGAAGAATCTTTTACTCAAGTTCTAGCAAGCCAAAGTTGATTGGATACACAGACAATGATTTGGCAAGTAAAACTAGAACTCAAAAAAATACTTCGAGTTTTGCTTTTCATCTTTAAATAGACGCGTTTTCTTAAGAAACAACAAGTACTAGATTTGTCAATAGTAGAGGTAGAGTACATAGTAGCAACAAATTGTGTAACTCAAGTAGTTTGATTGCAGAGTTATTAAGTGAATTACAACATCAACAAGATGATCTAACGAATGTATTTTGCAACGAAAAAGTAATAATTGCTCTAACAAAGAATCGTCTGTTTCATGGTCACAGCAAACATATTGACATCAAACACCATTACGTATGTGGCTTAATCAAAGATAAAGAAATTGTGGTGGAGTATTGCACTTCAAAAAATCAAATTGCCGATATTTTTATAAAGCCACTCAAAATCAATTCTTTCTTAAAGATGAAGAATATGCTAGGAATGATGAAGTCAAGTTTAAGGAAGGATGTTAGATGAAATAAACTTGAAATTCTAATTAGTAGAGAAACTATGTCCATCTGAGAGCTATTAACCTTATGCATGCTTAAAACTATAAATTAAATCACCCCATCTAATTACATCATGTGCTAGTTTAAAAGATAGCGATGAATGTTGACTGACCATAGTTTATGAAGCTATATATATATATATATATATATATATATATATATATATATATATATATATATATATATATATATATATATATATATATATATATATATATATATATATATATATATATATATATATATATATATATATATATATATATATTCTCATTAGTACAAATAGTTGACACTCAATTGTAATCACAACAACGAGTGTGAGAGTTAAATAATAAGAGTGAAAGTTCCAACAAATTTTTGAATTTTATGTTGATGTTATTTTGAGTGTTTAATTTTCTCAAAACAATAATTTCATTTGCCAACAACTTCAGAACATGTGATACTTTCATTGATATTTGGTTACATTTGGGTATTGATTGACCCAATGTAATAGTATTTATTTACATATTTAATTATCTTTATTACTAATGAAAAGAAAAAGTGACAAATTGGTTCAAGTTATGTAATATGACTTTTGTTTGACAAAAGCCACAAATATTTGGGTAACTAATATGCATTTAATAATATTGAAAAAAAATAGAAATGAAAATAGAGTTAATTAATGACTTGGGATTATTCCACAATTCTGACCAAAAAGTTTGCAACATTCAAACAGTCATTTTCATAATATTCATTCCGATGATTTAATCTCCTCACCAAACACTTCCCAAATCGAACAGAAAACTATACTTTTATTTTTGGTAATTAACTTTTGACATTCTAATTAATTCAGAACTTTGATATTACAAACTGCAACTTCTTCTGCATTTGTGACACTTTCAAGCACCATCTCGTGAACCATATTTTGTTTTCTTGTTTTGCTTTCACAGTGGTCCATAGTTATAAAAAAATCAAATGTTGACAAAAATACTTTCTCTAGATCCTCAATGAAATATGGAATGGTGCATATAAATGTAAAGTTCAGTTCATAGCTTGTGGACACAAGTATAGTTATTTTGTGTATCTTGTGTGATACTATGATGTCATTTTTATTTATAAGAAAATCAAGATGCCATTTTGGAGTTATTCAATCTTAGGCTATTTCAAGAACTTTGTTTCCAAATTTAGATTTGAGTCAAACTTCAATTTCATAATCATCTTTTTGTTACAAAAGGAAAGGACAAAGAAAGGATTTACTTTGTCATCATAGTAACATTGCTTCAAGATTCAAAAGTCTAATTATGAAGAGAAAAAAATGATGGTTTACTTTTATTTAGCATGAGATGAGAATAACATCTTTATCTATTTAGTTTTTTATGTTGTCAATGGAGTTAGATTCTCTAATTGGATCCACAATTAGAGCAATTATAAAGCTAGTTTTTCATGAAAATCTAGATGAATATAATTTGATTTAAATCATGATCAATAGGGTCGGATTTAGATGGTCTACCGACCAAGGTTTTAAAATATACCTGTTACACAAAAATGGTGACGATAAAATGGTATTTCCTCTAGTTATTTTATAATTTCACGGTAACATTAATGATTTTTTTCCTAATATATCTTCTACTATTTATTATTCTTTTTTTTTCAATTATTTTAATTTATCTTTCCTATGCAATTAATGAAGGATAATTATATAAAGTTATATATAATACTCCCTCCATCTCATAAAAAAATGTCTCATTTGCATTTTTTTTATCTCAAAATAATTATCTTTTTTCAATATCAATGCAACATTTATTATTATTTTTCCACTATCATACCCATATTTATTAACTTCCACTTTATTCCATCACTCTTTTAATTACAGTTAATAGGGATATTCTAGTAAATAATATTAGTTTTATCATCAAAACCAACACATCTAATCATTTTCTTAAGAACCGTGAATTGTTCAAATATAGTTGTTTTTATGAGACGGAGGGAGTATGTCTTTCCCATACAAAATTAATTGAACTTCTTAATTCTGGTGAAACATCCAAAACGTCGTATAATTCGGGATGAAGAAAGTATTAGATAATGTTAATACCATTTTTAGCGTTTTATGTTGGGAAAAAAATTACAAACAAAAATTTGTTACAACTGGAACAAAACATCATTACAATTGCAAAACGTTGTTACCACACTGTTACAGATACACAATTTTCAAAATCAGAATATATAAGTAGGGATGGAAATTGGCTAGGTCGAGGCGGGCTTTGCTAAGCCTGAGTCTGTCCGGCTAAAATATTCAAAGCCTAACTCTGGCCTGTAGCATATCATATGTTTGTTTTAAGGTCTGAACCTAGCATTTTCGAAGGTCTGATTGGCCTACTAGCCTACTCAAAAGCCTACTTCATTTGTATATTTGTAAATAAGAAATTCAATTAATGCTAAATAGACTAACAAATTAAAAGATCAACGAGACTAAATGTGTATTTTTATTGACTCATTCGAGTTTAACTGTTAGCATAAGTTTTGTGATACAATTTATTTGAGAGAACTTATGAAACAACTTATGACATTGTTCATACGATTTTTTAACTTATTTATATAAATTCTTCAAAATAATTAAACTTTATTTTTATATTTCAATTTAAAGTATAAAATACAATATAATAATAATAATAATAATAATAATAATAATAATAATAATAATAATAAAGTTATTCATGTTTACTTAAATAGATCGGTAAGATAGGCTTAAAATACTTTCTTTATTGCATGTGGCCTAACCTTTTTAGTTAGATAGGCTTATAAAAAAACCTATGTTTTTTCTATTTAAAAAAAAAATCCGATTTGACCTGAACATGTGTAGGCTAGGTTGTAGGCCCCTATTAGTTGGCTTGACATATTCCCACCCCTATATACAAGTACATATCACACAAAAAATTTATAAAAATTGTGATTAATTTACATCCAGACAATAATAATCAATAAAACAACATTTATATCGAACGAAATTGTGAAAGCTTTTACACAGTCGCGCTCATTGTTTAAAACATTGTATGTTAATACTTGTCCATTGATGTGTACTACATTATAATGGCAGAGTAAAAAAGAAGCCGATAAGAAATTATTCCATCCAAACTTGATATTTTCATTAATGTGAGACTAAATATATACATCAATGTAATCATAACTAACTCACATGATAAAGGAACTCTTATGACAACTTATCCACATATTATGAAATATATAATAACTTGCTAAGAGAATGAAATTAACTAAGGTACTTAATGATAATTAACACTATTTGACACCCCCTCAAACTGGAACGAGGGTTTCAAAATCAATAGATAAGCCTTTCTTTTCAAAATAGTCAAGCATGCATCATTATGCAAACCATAGGATCACAAATGTCAAGCAATATGGACAAGGATGATCAAGAACCATCCATGACATGCACCAAGGAAGTTAGGGTTGCAAGCCACATGATCCAAGCAACTCAAACCAAGATGAAATTAGGGTTTCATACCCTTGATTCAGATGAATGCAACAGCATCCCCCCGGGCTTAACTTTTAAGAAAAATCATAGCTTTGGTTAGATATAAACAACCACAAACCTTTGAATCTATGAAAATATTTGCAAACGTTAATATGAATGCATGATACACACATGTAGTTGGCATGAATGTGTGTAGATGAATCTTAAACCAAAAGTAAAAAAGGGAGGGAATTTGTTTGGGGTATGACATGTGTGTGTGCTTGCACGCGCGCGCGTGCGTGTGTGTGTGTGTGTGTGTGTGTGTGTGTGTGTGTGTGTGTGTGTGTGTGTGTGTGTGTGAGAGAGAGAGAGAGAGAGAGAGAGAGAGAGAGAGAGAGAGAGAGAGAGAGAGTTGCCTTAGTACTCTTAGACAGGGCGACCAATGTAACACCCTTCTAAAATACCCCAAATATTTAATTAAAACAACAAATATATACATCAGAGTAAAGGTGCAATTAAGGGTGTCACACAATCATCTCACACCATTCACCACAATAACTGTCATGCTCTTTTATTAACTCAAAACATAAAGCATTTGCACAATACGCAGCGGATAGAAATCAAATCAATCATGCAAAACATGTAACACATTACATGTAAAATTATTCAACAAGGTAAAACATCCCGTCCCGATGTTACATCTATCAGAGCATGACCCACTAAGGAGACTACACTAGACTCCAAGCACTAGCTTCTACTCAATCACTGCTCGTTACCTGAAAAATAGTTGTAAGGGTGAGTTCCTCAATCGATATAATAAGCATTATAAAATATCATGTAATGCTAAGTAAATAACACATTAATCACCCTAATCATATCACACATTCGGTAACGGCACAACAACTCAAACATCATAATCATGCTCAACATAAACATCAAAACACACGTATAATATTGGAACACCTCCATTCATATTATACACAATACATACATTATGCAATGAGACTCCATGCATGCGGTACCGACTATTCGTGAACATATAGTTCACCTCACCGATCAAATCCAGATACGGCTACCAAGCCCACTAGTCCCACTCATTTGAGACCTAGTGACTCACTCACTAATTCCTCACCACGGAAATTAGCTACCACCAACTCACTAATTCCTCACTATGGGAATTAGCTACCACCATACAGACTATAATATGCATGCTAAATCACCTAGCAATGCAAAATCATCAACAATAATCCACAATGATTTACTCACTAATTCCTCACCATGGGAATTAGCTACCACCATAAAGGCCACAATATGCATGCTAATTCACCTAGCAATGCAACATCATTAACAACAATCCACAATGGACATATGCTCACACTCTAAGCCATAAAACAGTCCATTCACCAACACATGCATAATATATACTTTCACAACATTATGCATATTTTCACACATCATCAGTATATTTATCGCATAATCATATCATGTCATGCCAATTAATCAATCACAGTATTAGCACACTCTACTAATACCTATACTACTCAAAACAACGGGAAATAATCCCTACTATATCACATACCGATATAGGCCAACCATTAAATATGTACACAACATTTAAATACCAATTTTCCCACTTTTCAACAGTGTTAACCGGTTAACGCCCTGGGTTAACCGGTTAACGCAGACCAAAACACGCTTCCTGGCAAAACTTAACAGTGTTAACCGGTTAACGCCCTGGGTTAACCGGTTAACGCAGACAGAACAACAATATTTTCACAACTCACAACAGTGTTAACCGGTTAACGCCCTGGGTTAACCGGTTAACGCAAGCAAAACAGCAATACCTCACAATTCCTAACAGTGTTAACCGGTTAACACCCTGGGTTAACCGGTTAACGCAAGACAGAAAGCTGTTCCTGCGCTAACACGAAGCAGAATGCAGAATTCTCCGCATTTTCCGCCGTTGGAGGACTTCCGGACCTCCGATTCCGATTCCGTAAAAAGCTATACGTTCGGGAAATCACAACTCACACAAATACAGATTCAATTACAGTTTTCACATCATCTATTCATCACCATTTTTCAACATTCATAATCCAATTAGGGTCAAATCAACGGCTTATCACTACCCATTACATGTTAACCCATAATACCCATTAAACGACGATAAACCCCCCTTACCTGAGTTAATCCGGCGAATCTTTAAGCTTCAAGCTTTTCTCTTCTCCAACCTTCTTCCTCTTGCTCTGCCTCTTTGCCCTTTTCCTCTTTTCAGCCGCTTCTCTGCTTTTCACGTAAAACCCTCTTTACCAAAAATGAAACTCTTTTTTTCCTTATTTCCAACTTATATATTTTCCAATAATTATTATTCCAATAATAATAATAATTATAATAATCCAAAAATTCTAATTATTTAATTAAATTAATAAATATAATATTAACTTAAATTAAATAATTATCTTATTTTTATCGGGGTGTTACAACTCTCCCCCACTAAAAGAGTTTTCGTCCTCGAAAACATACTTCAAGCGAATAACTCCGGATAAGACTCCTTCATCTGACTCTCAAGTTCCCAAGTCACATTGCCACCTGCTGGTCCTCCCCAAGCTACCTTTACCAAAGCAATCTCTTTACCCCGCAACTGCTTCAACTCTCGATCCTCGATCCTCATAGGTGATGTTTCAACAGTCAGGTTATCTCTCACCTGTACATCATCTACTTGGACCACATGCGACGGATCAGGAATGTACCTCCTCAACTGAGACACATGAAAAACCTCATGCAAATTCGCAAGTGACGGCGGTAAAGCGATACGATAGGCTACCTCTCCTATCCTTTCCAAAATCTGATAAGGACCAATAAATCGAGGTGTCAACTTCTTCGACTTCAAAGCTCGACCAACCCCAGTTATCGGAGTGACACGAAGAAACACATGATCTCCCTCTTGGAACTCAAGTGCCTTCCTTCTCTTGTCGTGATAACTCTTCTAACGACTCTGAGCAATCCTCATCTTCTCCTGAATCATCTTAATCTTTTCCGTAGTTTGTTGAACAATCTCCGGTCCAACCACAGCATTCTCACCGGACTCATACCAACATAAAGGCGTCCGACATCTCCTACCATACAAAGCTTCAAACGGTGCCATACCAATGCTCGAATGAAAACTATTGTTGTAGGTAAACTCAATCAAAGGTAAGTAACAATCCCAAGCACCTCCCTTTTCCAAAACACAAGCCCTCAAAAGATCTTCCAATGACTGAATCGTCCTCTCAGTCTGACCATCAGTCTGCGGATGATATGCAGAACTCAATCTCAGCTTAGTTCCCAAAGCCTTCTGCAAACCTTCCCAAAACTTCGATGTAAATCTAGGATCTCTGTCCGAAACAATGCTCGACGGAATACCATGCAAACTTACAATCTTCTCAATATACAACTCAGCTAATCTCTCTAACGGATAATCCATTCTGATCGGAATGAAATGAGCCGATTTTGTCAATCTGTCAACAATCACCCAAATAGCTTCAAAATTCTTAATTGTCCTCGGTAAACCAGAAACAAAATCCATACTGATACTATCCCACTTCCACTCTGGAATAGCCAACGGTTGCATTAGCCCAGACGGCTTCTGATGCTCAATCTTTGACTTCTGACAAGTCAAACAAGAGTAAACAAAACTCGCAATTTCTCTTTTCATTCCCGGCCACCAAAATAACTTTTTCAAATCATGATACATCCTCGTAGCTCCAGGATGAATACTCAGGCCACTACGATGTCCTTCCTCAAGAATACTCTTCTTAAGTTCGGTAACATCCGGAATACACACCCGATTACCAAATTTCAAAACACCATTCTCATCCACTCTGAATTCACCACCTTGACCTTGATTCACTAGAGTCAACTTATCAACCAAAAGCACATCGGATTTCTGACCCTCTCTAATCTCATCCAGAATACCACTCGCTAACTTTAACATTCCCAATTTAACACTATTGTGAGTACTCTCACACACCAAACTCAAGTCTCTAAACTGTTCAATTAAATCCAATTCTTTAACCATTAACATAGACATATGCAATGATTTCCGACTCAATGCATCAGCCACTACGTTTGCTTTACCCGGATGGTAATTCAAACCAAAGTCATAATCCTTCAGAAACTCTAACCATCTCCTCTGTCTCATATTCAGCTCTTTCTGATCAAACAAATACTTTAAACTTGTATGGTCACTGAAAACCTCAAATCTTGACCCGTACAAGTAATGCCTCCATAACTTCAGAACAAATACCACGGCTGCCAACTCTAAATCGTGTGTCGGATAGTTCCTCTCATGAACCCTCAGTTGTCTCGAAGCATAAGCTATAACCTGCGTATTCTGCATCAACACACCACCCAAACCCAACAATGAAGCATCACAGTAAACCTCAAATGATTCCGACGAACTCGGTAATATCAGAATAGGAGCAGTAGTTAACCTTCTCTTTAACTCTTGGAAACCTTCTTCACATTTTGAGTCCCAAACAAACGCTTGCCCCTTTCTAGTCAACATCGTCAACGGTAACGCCAACTTAGAAAATCCCTCAATGAATTTCCTATAATAACCTGCAAGTCCAAGAAAACTTCGAATCTCAGCAACAGACTTAGGAGCTTCCCACTTAGATACCGCTTCTATCTTAGAAGGATCAACAGCAACACCACCTCTTGAAATCACATGACCAAGAAAACTAACTTCTTCTAACCAAAATTCACACTTAGAGAGTTTAGCAAATAACTTCTTTTCTCGTAGAACTTCTAAAACCACTCTCAAATGCTCATCATGCTCTTCTTCAGATTTCGAATACACCAAAATATCGTCAATAAACACCACAACAAACTGATCTAGGTACGGATGGAAAATCCTATTCATATACTCCATAAACACTCCAGGCGCATTAGTCACACCAAAAGGCATTACAGAATACTCATAATGTCCATACCTTGTTCTGAAAGCAGTCTTCTGAATATCCTCAGTTTTCACACGTATCTGATGATAATCCGATCTCAAATCTATTTTGCTGAACACACTCGCACCAACCAACTGATCCATCAAATCATCAATCCTAGGCAAAGGATACCGATTCTTGATCGTCACTTTATTCAGTTGCCTGTAGTCCACACACAACCTCATAGTACCTTCTTTCTTCTTAACTAACAACACTGGTGCACCCCACGGCGACACACTCGGACGAATAAATTTCTTATCCAATAGATCTTCCAGCTGACTCTTCAATTCAGTTAACTCAACAGCAGACATACGGTACGGAGCCATCGATATCGACCTAGTACCAGGTACCAAATCAATCGAGAACTCAACTTCACGCTCTGGCGGTAATTCATTCACTTCTTCAGGAAACACATCAGGAAAATCACACACCACGGCTAGATCGCAAATCACCAGTTTATCTTTAGCCTCCAAAGTCGCTAACAGCATAAACAACTCTGCCCCATCTGCTACTGCCTCATTCACCTGCCTTGCTGATAGAAACAAACTCTTTCCTTCCTCAATCTCAGGAAAGATCACAGTCTTATCAAAACAGTTGATATAAACTCGGTTAAACACCAACCAGTTCATACCCAGGATAACATCAATCTGCACTAGTCGAAGACACACAAGGTCCATCCCAAAGTCTCTACCAAAAATACTCAAAGGACAATTCAAACAAGCTGAAGTAGTAGTCACTGAACCCTTCGCAGGAGTATCAATCACCATACTTCCATGCATCTCAGATATCTCTAATTTAAGTTTCACAGCACAATCCAAAGATATAAAGGAATGAGTCGCACCGGTGTCAATAATAGCTACAAGAGGAAAGCCATTAATATAACACGTACCTCGGATCAAACGATCATCTGCAAAAGTCTCAGAACCCGATAAAGCAAAGACCTTGCCTCCCGACTGGTTCTCTCTCTTCGGTTTAGGACACTGTGGGCTAATATGACCCAACTCTCCACAGTTGAAACAAGTCACAGTCTTCGACCGGCACTCTGCAGCCAAATGACCACTTTTTCCACACTTGAAACACTTCTTCTCAGCACTGGTACACTCATGGACACAATGTCCAGCCTGACCACATCTGTAACACTTAGCAGGGGCACTAGAGTCTCCCCCACTAGGCCTCTTCATTCCACTCTGTCTCTGGAAACCTTTGCCAGCTGCATACGGTTTCCCACGATCATTCTGATTCTTGCCTTTCCTATCAACCCTCTGCTGATAGCTTTCCGCTCTGGCCTTGGTATCCTGTTCAAAAATCCTGCAACAGTCAACCAAATCAGAAAACACTCTAATCCGCTGATACCCAATAGCCTGCTTGATCTCGGGACGTAACCCGTTCTCAAACTTCACGCATTTCGAAAATTCCCCAGTAGCCTCATCATAGGGAGTGTAATACTTCGACAGCTCTGTGAACTTAGCAGCATACTCCGTAACAGACCTGTTACCCTGCTTCAATTCTAAGAACTCTATCTCTTTCTTTCCTCTGACATCTTCTGGAAAGTACTTCCTCAGGAATCTCTCTTTGAACACAGCCCAAGTGATCTCAGCATTCCCAGCAGATTCCAACTCAGTGCGGGTAGCAACCCACCAATCATCTGCTTCTTCTGACAGCACATGCGTACCGAACCTGACCTTCTGGTTATCGGCACACTCAGTCACTCGGAAGATCCTCTCGATCTCCTTCAACCACTTCTGAGCACCATCTGGATCGTATGCTCCCTTGAACATTGGAGGATTGTTCTTCTAGAACTCACTCAGTTGACGAGCAGCTCCCATTCCCACAACATTCGGATTCCCTCCAAGTACTCCAGCTAGCATACCCAGAGCCTCAGCAATCGCAGCATCATCTCTACCTCTTCCAGCCATCTCTATTCTGAAAACCCAACAAGCTAAACAATAAGCACTGATAGGGTTACACAACACCTATCCCGTACAGGGGAAACAGAATAATTACGACTCGACTCGACCGACTATGCTCTGATACCACTAATGTAACACCCTTCTAAAATACCCCAAATATTTAATTAAAACAACAAATATATACATCAGAGTAAAGGTGCAATTAAGGGTGTCACACAATCATCTCACACCATTCACCACAATAACTGTCATGCTCTTTTATTAACTCAAAACATAAAGCATTTGCACAATACGCAGCGGATAGAAATCAAATCAATCATGCAAAACATGTAACACATTACATGTAAAATTATTCAACAAGGTAAAATATCCCGTCCCGATGTTACATCTATCAGAGCATGACCCACTAAGGAGACTACACTAGACTCCAAGCACTAGCTTCTACTCAATCACTGCTCGTTACCTGAAAAATAGTTGTAAGGGTGAGTTCCTCAATCGATATAATAAGCATTATAAAATATCATGTAATGCTAAGTAAATAACACATTAATCACCCTAATCATATCACACATTCGGTAACGGCACATCAACTCAAACATCATAATCATGCTCAACATAAACATCAAAACACACGTATAATATTGGAACACCTTCATTCATATTATACACAATACATCCATTATGCAATGAGACTCCATGCATGCGGTACCGACTATTCGTGAACATATAGTTCACCTCACCGATCAAATCCAGATACGGCTACCAAGCCCACTAGTCCCACTCATTTGAGACCTAGTGACTCACTCACTAATTCCTCACCACGGAAATTAGCTACCACCAACTCACTAACTCCTCACTATGGGAATTAGCTACCACCATACAGACTACAATATGCATGCTAAATCACCTAGCAATGCAAAATCATCAACAATAATCCACAATGATTTACTCACTAATTCCTCACCATGGGAATTAGCTACCACCATAAAGGCCACAATATGCATGCTAATTCACCTAGCAATGCAACATCATTAACAACAATCCACAATGGACATATGCTCACACTCTAAGCCATAAAACAGTCCATTCACCAACACATGCATAATATATACTTTCACAACATTATGCATATTTTCACACATCATCAGTATATTTATCACATAATCATATCATGTCATGCCAATTAATCAATCACAGTATTAGCACACTCTACTAATACCTATACTACTCAAAACAACGGGAAATAATCCCTACTATATCACATACCGATATAGGCCAACCATTAAATATGTACACAACATTTAAATACCAATTTTCCCACTTTTCAACAGTGTTAACCGGTTAACGCCCTGGGTTAACCGGTTAATGCAGACCAAAACACGCTTCCTGGCAAAACTTAACAGTGTTAACCGGTTAACGCCCTGGGTTAACCGGTTAACGCAGACAGAACAACAATATTTTCACAACTCACAACAGTGTTAACCGGTTAACGCCCTGGGTTAACCGGTTAACGCAAGCAAAACAGCAATACCTCACAATTCCTAACAGTGTTAACCGGTTAACACCCTGGGTTAACCGGTTAACGCAAGACAGAAAGCTGTTCCTGCGCTAACACGAAGCAGAATGCAGAATTCTCCGCATTTTCCGCCGTTGGAGGACTTCCGGACCTCCGATTCCGATTCCGTAAAAAGCTATACGTTCGGGAAATCACAACTCACACAAATACAGATTCAATTACAGTTTTCACATCATCTATTCATCACCATTTTTCAACATTCATAATCCAATTAGGGTCAAATCAACGGCTTATCACTACCCATTACATGTTAACCCATAATACCCATTAAACGACGATAAACCCCCCTTACCTGAGTTAATCCGGCGAATCTTTAAGCTTCAAGCTTTTCTCTTCTCCAACCTTCTTCCTCTTGCTCTGCCTCTTTGCCCTTTTCCTCTTTTCAGCCGCTTCTCTGCTTTTCACGTAAAACCCTCTTTACCAAAAATGAAACTCTTTTTTTCCTTATTTCCAACTTATATATTTTCCAATAATTATTATTCCAATAATAATAATAATTATAATAATCCAAAAATTCTAATTATTTAATTAAATTAATAAATATAATATTAACTTAAATTAAATAATTATCTTATTTTTATCGGGGTGTTACAACCAATATGACCTGGAGAGCTTTTACACCTTTCTCCTAAACAGCTGCAAGAGTTTTACTAGATAGTTTCTGTTTGTACATACACTTTATTCTTGAATTTTTTTTATGATTCATAAGATACTTTCTTTGGTTATTCTATCATAATTAAGGTTGAAAGTTATTGCCATGTGTTGTCGTCAGCAAAACTTCAAATGCGGGGCTTCATCACATGTAAACACATAGATCCATAATTTTGTGTATGTTGGATATTGGTATAAGGGAAACATTTTAAAAAATAAAATATCTCTAAAAATGAAAGCATTTTTACAATTTAAATCAAATAAAATATCTCCTCTGACACCATATTTGTGTCCTAAAAACGTGCATTTTTTATGTCTAGATTAAAGTTTAGTTCTATTCTTTTTAGAGGTTGTAGCATACTACAAACATACAACGATCTTTAAATTAGCATAGTTTGATGGATGGTTGTACAAAATGGAGAAATGAGATTTATACTGTAAAAAATTTTAAGTCAATATATTAATAAAGAAAACAACATGTGAGAGAGCATGAGCCTAAAAGATTTTAGGAAGATTAACTATATTTTTTACTTATTTATATAATTGCAATTAAATTAAAATAAGAAGTAGAGTACAAAACAAAAGATTTGGTTGAGAAAAACCTAACCTACTCAAAAAAACATTCAACCAAAATGTAGTAGAGAGCAACCTAAAGGGTACGTAAAGTAAATTATATCTAAATCATTAGCAAACATACACTCATTATAAGTACAATCCAACAAACCCGCATACGGGCGCGAAACTAAATTGCAAAAAAAGAGAAGCTTGTGAATTAATGAGCACGGAATCTAGATATTTGAGAATAACAAATGAACCTGATCGCCAAAATGAAAACAAGTCTACACACCAAGAACTCACTTTATCAAAAAACAACAACAATGATTACAATCATTTCTAGCCAATAGTTTATGACAATCAATCATGATAGATCTAGATTATGAGCAACTTTGAGATCTAGATTCAAGGGACCAGTCAAATGCACAAATAAATCTGAATCAAAGCACGAACTAAAGAAGAAGATCTTATGGTATACACCCACCCATTCTTGCCCAACGAGCCGAAACAGAACCAAACATCGCTTGTCGAAAACATGAACGGGTTAACAAAGAGATCATCGACAAAATGCTAATAACTCGCCAACCTTAGTGGAGGTTAAGGGTGAAGCGGTCAGATCGGCGTCGCACAACCAAAACCAGAAGCTACATGGGTGGCCGGTAGTTTGGATTTGGGGAAAAGAAAGGAGAGAAATTGGTTTTAGAGAGAAGATAGAGAATTATATATATATATATATATATATATATATATATATATATATATATATATATATATATATATATATATATATATATATATATATATATATATATATATATATATATATATATATAGAGAGAGAGAGAGAGAGAGAGAGAGAGAGTGTGTTAACCAAGAAGATTAAATTTAAATAAAGAGAATATAGTAAAATTTAAAAGGTGTTTATGCTTCCTCTCAATAATGTCATTTTGTTGAGGACTCACAACACAAGAGGTTTGATGATGAATACTCTCTTTAATTAAAAAACTTTATAAATAAAAAATCCAAGACCATTATCAAATTTGATGGTTTTGACTATGGTTTTAAATTTGGGTAAGCTTTAAAAAATTAGTAGTTTTAGATTTCAACTTTATTAAATAGAGCAGAATATGCTATGGTCATATAGAACCGTTAGAAAATACTTATGACAAATTGAATAGATAAGCATATTTTAATTTTTATATTTTTTGTCAAGTAGATTAATGACTAAAATTCATCATTTAAAGGTGAACAAATGAGATGGTGCAGGTTTGAGCATCTTTGCATTTGATGACCATGCATAACTACCACTTAATTGTCTTAGCAGAACAATTTTTATAATATTCATTATGAAGGTTTAGAGCTTGACTGAATGGATTTTAGTTTTTAATTTTTAAAAACAAATTTATAAATCAATTTAAAAAAATAGTTTTGAAGAAAAAAAAAAGAAAATTTGTTTGGTAATTTTACTTTTAAAATTTGTTTTAATTACAAATTCGTAATTAATAATATATATATATATATATATATATATATATATATATATTATATATATATATATATATATTATATATATATATATATATATATATATATATATATATATATATATATATATATATATATATATATATAATATATATATATAATATTATATATATATATATATATATATATATATATATATATATATTTTTTTTCTTCGAATTTTCAAAACTAAAAATCAAAAATCAAAACCTCTCAATCCTATTTTGATTTTTTAATTTTTAAAACTCCTAAATAGAAAATAGATTTTAAAAATACGATCCTAAAATTAGAATATCAAATAAGTTTTACTATTTTCAAATTTTAAAATCTAAAAAACAGTTTTACAAAACCAATCAAATAAGGGTTTAAACTTCTCACTAAACACTTCCCAAATTGAATAGATAAATACACTTTTATTTTTGGTAATTAATTTTTGACATTCTAATTAATTCAGAACACTGATGGTACAAACTACAACTTGTACTGCATTTGTGACACTTTTAAGCACCATCTCGTGAACCATATTTTGTTTCCTTATTTTGATTTCACTATGGACCAGTTATAAAAATCAAACAATAAGAAGTGAATCAATAATGCTGACAAAAATACTTTCTCTAGATCCTCCATGTAATATAGAATGGTGCATATAAATGTAAACTTCAATTCAGAGCTTGTGGACACAAGTATTGTTTTTTTAAATATCTCGTGTGATACTATGATGTCCTTTTTTATTTATTAAAAAAGAAATCAAGATGCCATTTTGGAGTTATTCAATCTTAGGCTATTTCAAGAAACTTTCATTCCAAATATAGATTTGGTCAAACTTTAAATAGTCAAGTTTATAAATATAAATAAAATTATACTAAAACTTAAATTGTTCGATCTTGATGTAGTTAAACGTGATCATCGCACAATTCAAGCCTTAAAAAATCAAGTTAGTATCAAATCGAATAATACTCTTGTTTCGTAGTGGAATAAAAAATGAGTAAAAATGCCGCGAAGTGATAAAATAGGTTTCTGATACAACATGGAAAATATTGATATGCAAAGTTGACACTTCAATCTTTGTGCGAGATTCCTGATATATGGGGAGCAGTTAAAGATCATCTTACATCTGAAGTATGTAGAAAATCGTTAGCAAAGAGAGAGGAAAATCTATATCAAGTGAAGATAGAAATTGTAAAACATAGTGCTAGCTAAAAGTACATGAATCCAAATAAAGCAAGGGACCATTAGAAAAACATTAAGATCAATATCATGCGGTGATGGCATGGCAATGACAGGACATACGGTAGTTGCATTTGCATCATGTCCAAGAACATGTTCATGTGCCCTCACTATCTCTTCAATAATTTATATTAATCAATTAATCTAAAATATCTCCATTCCCATGCCCTACTCTCACGAAAACGACATTATGTAATTCATTCATCTAACTTGGGTAAAAAATTTAATCATCAATATAAAAAGTTTTTCAGTCAAAAATAGATATAGAGTTTCTCAATCACCATAGAACAAGGAAGGTACAAAATAACATGTAATCATGTGACTCTTGGAATCCCACCCAACAATAATATTAAAAAGCTTTCTTTTTCTTGAATGTTTCATAAAAGAAAATTGGAATCTAAATCTATATAAAGCATAGAAAAATTGACCTCAATGGGGTCATAATATTTTGGAAATTTGTTCTCTTCAACTTTATTTCTTTGACAACCTGTTCTTCCTTTCTTTGAAGGTTGGGTATCTTTCATTCTTTGGCATGTGAAGTGCTACCAAAGGTACATTTTTGTTCCTTGAGTAAATCCAAATCCAATAATAATAGATTCATTTGAAAGAGGAACAGTTCATGCGTAAATCATAATCATATCAAAACATTATGTTTGTGTATTATTGTTCCATGACAACCTAAGTATAAAGGAAATTCGTGGCAATATAAGATGTCACAAGTTTCTTATCATTAATTTGTGAAAACGTGACGAGACAAGATACAAGAGGTGTCTTCAACTCCAACACTTATATAGTTCTATTATTATCATAAACAAAACAAAAAGATCCAAGATTCTATATAGGTCATCATGCTTAAATTAGTAACACATCCAAGTTGAATATGATCAATTATAAGTAATTGTTGTTGAAAACTTAACTTTAGTTTCCAATATTAATTAATACTTTGGGTCATCGTTTGAGAATTGAGGCATTCCCCAGAAAAAAAGACTTTGTGGGTGATTAATTGTAATTATTGAGTGGAGTATTGTATTGTGATATATCTATTGGATTGAGTTATAAAGTTATAATCTTATTTGAGATGACCATTAAAATATTTTGAGGTGTTGGACCAAGGAACTCTTTCTTTTATTTTCTCTATATATAATTAGTTATTTAATTAATATTATATAAGTAACTTTTTCTTAGGTATAATAGTGACCGAATAGAGAATGTGTTGTTTCCTTTTAAAATAATCGGAGTTTATAATTTGTTTGTGCATGAGTAGGGTTTTCAAAATTGGATTCCCTGCTGTCAAGAAGAGTGTACATCCAGACATTTGTGATATTTGTATTTGTCTTATCAAGATTGAATGTAAATAAATATGTATTTTAATTTTTTATAATTTAAATATTGAATTTAGATATGAAGTGTTTAATTTTGATCACACAAACACAAATCTTTTAAATGTGTAAATTCGCGCAATATTGACTACATGAAACGGAGTCCATAGTTTTTCCTAGAGTTGTATTTGTATATAGATTGATGTTGTATTTATAGGATGATGAAAAAATATATCTTTAATGTTTTGTCTTTATGCGGGAATAATAGAATATATGTGTGGAGTGTGATTAAAGTAAGCTAAAGACTTCTGAAAAATCTTTCTGAAGGATTTAAGGTCTGTCTTAAACATAAGATGATAAAACCTGAGGCGTTTGGACGAGAGGCGCGAGGCGCTTCATCTCACAACAAGTGTCATATTTAAGGTTTTTAATGCCATTTTTTAGGAAGATATTTTTTCTAGATAGACAAATATAGGAATTCTTATGGAGTTTGCTATGAATTGAAAAATCTTTTGAGGTATTTAATGATTGAGAAACACTTCTAAACACCACAAAATTGTGGGGGAAACCAAAATTGGAGGAAATCTAGATCTAAGTCCAAGTCTAATGGGTTTTATAAATTAAAGTACAAGTGTTTCCCTTGTCATAAAGTTTGTCACGTCAAGAATGATTGTCTAGAGAGATGGAGTAAGGGTGGTGATTCTATTCAGATCGTGGTTGCCTCAAACGAGGATGGTCATGAGTGTGTCAATGAGCTAGTGGTAACAAGTTTGGAGATGAAAAAAAGTTGGATCATGGACTCTAGATTATATTATCAAATGTGTCAAAGGAAGGAATACTTTAATACTATAGAGCTAAAAAAAGGTAAAGACGTTCACTTGATAATAATAAGGCATGCAAGATTTGTGGTGTTGTGGATGTTTGGCTCAAGATGTATGATAAATGTGAGTTCCTTGTATACAACATGAGATATGTTCTCAAACTTAGCAACAATTGTTGCACTAGAATTGAACATGGAACGTTGAGAGTTTTACATGGTACATTGATATTTTCTATGGGTTCTAAAATATGTGATTTGTATAATTATACTATTATCATTAGCTATTCAATAATTTCATAATAAAACTAAACTACCTAATTTGATATTAGAACATGTTAATGAAAGAAGTTTGGTTGAATGATCTAAGTAAGGGTTGCTAAGAAGTGAGAAACTAAACAGACTATAATTTTATCATTTCACAATAGGCTAACAACATAGAGTGAGGTTTGTGAGTGGTATGTATAATTCTAGTAGACTGTTTGAGTATATTCACTTGGATCTTTGGGGTTCGGCATGGGTGGCAACACACACGGTTGATTTATATTTCTCACTAGAATTGATATTTTTCAGAAGAGTATGGGTTCACAATTTGAAACATAAAAGTGATACATTCGAAAAGTTTAAGTTGTGAGATATAATTAAAAGAAATCAATTAGGAACTAAAGTGAAATTTATAAGAACTAACCATTGTATGAAGTTTGTTTCAAAGTAGTTTAATGAGACTTTTAGGAAACACGATATAAAATGTCATAAAACCATAGTTGGCACACTACATCAAAATGGCCTATTCAGAGCACGAATATGACCATTCTGTATTGGATAAGGTGTGTGTTATTAGGAGATGAGTTACCCAAGAGTTTCTAGTGTGAATTTGTTGCTACTGCAACTTATTTGACCAACTGATGTCCACCCATAGAAATAGGTTTTAAGATGCATATGAAAGTTAAAAGTGGAATATAAGTAGACTACTTTAATTTGAAGATTTTCGGAGCTTTGGAGTTTGCGCATATTAAGTCATACAGGCTTCATGATAGGGTTATGAAGGGTCTCTTCATATTTTATCCTTAAGGTGTGAAGGGATAAAAGTTGTAAACGATAAAACTTGGAGGATCAAAGTTTATTATAAGTAGTGATATTACTTTTGATGAGACTAATATGAGGATAAGGTGGAAAGATATGGAAGTTTAAGACTTAGAAACTAAGGTGGAGTAGACTCAATTTGAGGTAGATGTTCCTGCTAGTGAGACTGGAGATGGGTCTCCCGCTTCTAATTCTAGGAAAGAATAATCTATATTGCCTTTAGACTATCATGTTGGCTCAAGATAGAGTAAGGAGAGAGACTATATTATCTCAAAGGCATATCTATTAGGATCTTATTTCTTATGATTTAAATATGGCCGAAGGGTTGAAAGACTTATAATCAAAGACCTTTAGGGAGGCCTTTGAAAGAAAAAAAAGTAAAAATGGTTGAAGGAAGTTTATGATGAGATTCATGAATTGGTGAATAAACATACTTGGGAACTTGTGAGACTGCCTAGAGACAATGGGTGTTTGGATGCAAGTGAATCTTCAATAAAAAAGAAATGTATTCCCTGGATTTAAGAACCTAGGTATAAAGTAAGATTTGTAGCAAATGGTTTTACTTATTTGGAAGGAGTTATGTACAATGTAATATTTTCACCTATGGTAAAACATTGTTCTATAAGGGTACCTAAGGCTATTGTGAATAAATATAATCATGAGTTGGAACAAGTTGATCTCAAGACCACTTTATCACGTCAAGACCTTGAAGAAAAAATCTACATGGAACAACCTGAAGGTTTTGTAGAGAGTAATTATAAGGTGCATCTTTTGAATAAATCTTAGTATGTGTTCCAGTAAAGCCCTAGAAAATGGTATCACATGTTTGATTAATTTCTACTAAATCATGGTTTTGTAAGAAGTGGTTATGATAGTAGTGTATACATATTCAAGAGGAAGAAGAAATATATTCTCTACCTACTTCTATATGTTCATAATATCTTGATGAAAAACTCTAGCAAGGAAGAGATCGTTAATCTCAAGTAGAGTATCAATAGAGAATTTGAGAAGAAGTATCTCAGTGAATCTAAGAGGATCATATGGATGGATTACATGAGAAACCTCAAAAAGAGTGGTTTATTCTTATCTCAATATAGTTATTTAAACATAATGGCTGAGTAGTTTAGAATATCATATGCTAAAATCGTCAACACTCCCTTGAGTCATCATAATAAGCTTTTGGCTATGCAATATCATCAAGTCGAAGAAGAGAAGAAAATTATGGAAATTACTCCCTATGAAAGTGGTGGAGGCATCATGTATGGTATAGTTTGTAGTAGACTGAATCTATCGTATGCCATTAATATAATAAGTCTGGTTATAAAATTTCTAAATTGAGTTCATTGAGAAGCTTTAAATTGGGTTCTAAGAAGGTGGTTTGATGTACATAGAGGCAACTCAAGGAAAACACACTTTGGAGGGATATATTAATGCAAAATACGTTAGGAATGTGGAAACTAGAAAATTATTGTTAGAATTTGTGTCTCAATTGTTTGTATGCATATTGAAGGAAAATAAATAATCTACAACTTAAGTGAAGTATATTTCCCTTGTTGAAGGGTTCAAGGCAACCATATGATTAAGATGTGTGATTGAAGTTTTAGGAATCACTCAAGAATATGTGAAGATAATTTGTGATACTCAAAGTTCAATCTATTTGACTAATCATAAAGTGTATCATGAGATGACAAACAACATTTACATTTTCTTTCACTTCACTAGAGACATGAACGAGTCAAAGGAGATATGTGGTGGGGAAGGTTTCTTTGAAAGACAACCTGACACATATGTTTACCAAACTATTATCTATGTCGAGGTTCAACCATTTCTTGGACTTGATCAATTTTATTAAAGAGTGATTCAAGATTGGAAAAAGTAAAAAGGTAGTTGATGGGTAGATTGATATCACCATCATTTTTAGAGACGATATGGAGATTTATGGAGTGTACCTCAAGAAAACTCAATATTTTAACTGTGATATTCTACCTCGAACGCGAGGCATTCTAGGAAAACATTTATGAAGAAACTAAGGTCTAACTCAAACAAGAGGAGTTATAGGGAAAGACAAGGCATTTGAATGAGAAACATGAAGCGTATGGAAGAAACACAAGGCATATTGCCTCAGAACATGTGTCAAATTCAAGGTTATATGTCATCTTTAAGAAAGATCTAATTTTTTATAGAGATAAACATGAACGGACAAAGAGTGGTATTGAAGGTGATAAAACACAAGAAAATGAGGGTTTGAAATATGTTGGTGCTTTAAAAAAAATCTTATTTATTTCAAAAGAAGCTCAAGTCAATCACAAATTTTGAATGTTAAAGAGATAATGGAAAAATATTTGACACAGGGACATTTATCTTAGCTCACCCTTTAAGTCGGAGTCACATGAAGTCCCTCATTCACTTGATATATTTTCACTATAATCAAATTAATTACAATATTACTAAGATGTTTCCTGATCCAAGTGGCATACATCTTAGATTTCGCAATCACAAAGAATTGGCCCAACTATGTCTCTTCGTCGACTTAAATATTTTGCCTAACACTTAGCCCTATGAGAAAATGCAATAAAATGAATAAATAATTGATCGGGTGTATACAAATATCACTCATCATAGGATGTAAGTAAATCTAAACATAAATACAAGTGTTTAAATCTCTCCACAAAAATTATATACAATGAAACAACTTACTTTATTCTTTTTTTTCTTTATTTTAGTAGAGCTTCTTCTCTATATATTATGCATTTGATTTTTGTAAAGTTGATTCTCAAACATTTATTAAAAGTATTATTTCAATGTTGAGTAGTATTTTGAATAAAATAGTGAGAATTTAAGTCTTTATATTGCTTCCTTTTTCTTGATTGTTTCTTGATATGGACGTTTGATAAAGAAATCGTTGTAATATTTGTACTTTTTGCATCAGACTGTTTCATGCCCTTTGCACACATGAAAGGTCTTGTTGCATATGATGTTGTAATTTTTGTCATAGAAAGCTTGTATCCATGTACCTTGTGTATTTAGTTGTCTCTCAAATTTAAAATATTAAAGTTGAGAGGAAAAACATCTAAGTTATTCTCCATAGAACAAACTTAATTAATCTTTCATTGATGACAACATGATCTTTTAACAAATGATCAAAATAATTATCATTTAAAATATTTACCAAAGGAAAGTGATAATTATTTTGAGTTCTCATTTCTAGATGATGGCCTTGATAACATGTACTAGTAGGCAATAGAGTGAAGTATTCATGACACATCTAGAAAATGCTTCAAAAGACATAAGACCAAAATGCACAATAATCATTATATCAAATGATATCTTCTAGAATTATCTTTAGACTACATGGTCAATCCATAGAACTTCCATACTATTTCTAGATGATAGATTATATTTAATTTATTTAATAACATGCTAAACATGTAAAAAAACGTTAGACAATAAATTGTTTCTCTTATATTGTGTTATCATGCAAAAAGAAATAAAAAAAATTGTTCTTTAAACCAAATATGCTTCAACAATCTCCCTTTTTTTTTGTTAATAGAAGATAATCGTATTTAGATGAATAATTTTGAATTTTTAAGAGATGATAAAAAATCACAAAGGATCGGCTTAAAAAGGCTTCCCCTAAGACTGTCAATAATAAGCCAAACTTGTTTTTACGTGAAACTAACATTTTTCAAATCTATACTAAGTGCAAAATAATAAACATTTCAATGCAATTAATAATTTAAAAAAATTATCTACCCTTTACATCAAATATTTGTCTCCTACTTTTTCCATCCAACAAAAAAATGAGTGAAGATAATTCGAAAAAGTAAAAAGATATTTCAAATTAGGTAAAGTACTAAAATAAAATTATTTTTGCAAAAAAGAACAAAACATAAAGATAACTCGAGAGATAAAACCAAAAACATAACCATTAAGTCATTCTAACTTCATTTCATCCATCAAAATATAGATTTTTTTTATTACATCATTACATTATGAGAAATATAAAGAAATGTTTCTGCCATAGATTGAACCATGAACCCATCAAATTATAGATTTGACCTTAATGTTGTGTTTTTGAAGTTTTTATCACAAATTGATTTTTTTTAATCTTAAAGCACAGAGACTTGAATTTCATAATTGTAAGTATATTTACACTACAATTATCTTGTTAGGAAGAGGATATGAAATTTTTTATACATCAAGAATGTTATAGTGATAGATAATGTTTATTTGATAACTCTACGGAGTGACACTAATTGAAGGTTAGACCATTATTATATTATTACTAATAGGATGGATTGTTAAGACTTATTTAAAGTGAAGTGTGTGTTGTCTCTATTTATAGAAATATGTTTATGTTTAATATGTGATATCCGATACTATGTTTTGCATGTGATCTCATATAGTTAAGCAAATACTTTATGGTGTGAGGAATTTGGAAAATTAACAATGATGAAAATATTAAATAGTTAAGAATAACTAGTGTGATGATGGACTAAGTTTATTAATGATCTTGAGAATTATGATTCTTAAATTATGAAGGCTTGGTTTAACCTATAAGGTATTAAATGGAACTTGACAACATGGTCACACCATTTGGAGTCCGGATGCACTTAACCTTGTTTGTTGATGTTGCGCCTATCAATTATGTAGAAGTAATTGAGGAAAATGTGTGAAGAATTGATATGGAGGAAGAGACTAAAGTTGTAAAGAAGAATCATACTTGAAATTAAGTCTCATTACCATCAAAGAAATGACCAATTATAATTAATGGGGTCTACCCGATGAAACACCTACTAGACAACTATGTTACAAAGCATATGACAAGATGGGTTGCCAAAGTATTCTTGCAAATGTGTTCTCTTGATTTCACATAAATATCTTAATGAATGTCTTTAGGGAGAAATTTATGTTAAACAACCTTATGGATTCAATATGAAAGATGAGGAAGACAAAACCCTAAAGCTTAATAAGAGCCTTTATTTAATGAAACAATCTCCAAGATCTTGAAACAAGAGAATTGACAAGTTTCTCAAACAAATGTATCATTTCAATACTTTTGAGCATGAGATCTATGTCAAAGGCCCGAATCAAGGAAATGTCAACATAATGTGAATATATGTGGATGATTTACACGTCACTAGAAGTAATTATAATGAGATTGAGAGCCACAAACTACAAATGAATACTGAGTTTGACATGACTAATCAATGAGATATGCTTGCAATTTTAAACCTAATATATGTTACAGAGTAAATATGGTGAATAGATTTATGAAGGGACCTAAATTGCCATATTAGGAAGTAGTTAAAAGAATCATGAGATATTTTCAAGATACACTTGACCAAGGTGTTATGTTTCTAAAACTTAAAGGCAAAAGAAACAAGTTGATTGGTTTTTATGATCTAGATTTGTATAGATACAAAATGGAGAGGATAAATACAATGGTGTACGTATGGAAATTATCCAAGTCTCCAATCTCGTGGTGTTCCAAGAAGAAAATTGTAGTGGCCCTTTCGTGAGGTTGAGTGCATCTAAACTTGCAATGCAACGTATCAAGGTGGCGCTATAATCCTTATAAAGTGAAATAAAATAGAAAAAAAAAGTGAAACTTTGGTAGACAATAAACCAACAATTAACCTTACTAAAAACTTCATAGCTCATAGAAGAAGCAAGTACAAAGAGATCAAGTTTCATTTTATTAATAATCAATTAAACAAGAAAAAGATCATTCAAACCTTCTGTAAGATAAATGATAAAGTTGAAATGTCCAAACCAAACCACTAAAAATTGAGAAAATCAAGAAAATGAGGAGGATACTCAACCTACTTAATGTAAAAACTTTGAATCAAAAAGGATGGTTGAAATGTAATTCAAATTAAAGGGTTTAATTGTATTACTTAGTGTCAATGCAACAACTTAGTTGAGTTAGTTACATTACTTAGTCTGCAAATAACTAACTATCAAAGTTAGTTATAATGTTTTGCTCCATATTAGTGCATTATAAGTCCAATTCATAGAGTATTATGAGTCAAATTCATAGAGTATATAAGTAGTCACTTCAATGATCATGAATGATAAAATAACGAGCATAATCGATTTTGAATCTAATTCTTTTCCTTTCATATGTTGTAATTAGTTCTGTCAATAAATAGAGATTCTTCAAAATCGTTTACAACTTTGTCAATGATCGACCCCATCAAATTCTAAATAACAATTCAGAGTCTTTAATATCTTCGCAACTACATTAATGATTTGATCAAAATTGATTCAACAAAACAGTTAAGAGTCTTTGATATCTTCACGACAACAATAATGATATGATCGGACATTGATTCACCAAAAACATAAAGAAAGAAAAAAAACCTAAGTTGAAACTTTTACTTCCTAACAACAACTTCAATTATTGTTGGAGTTCACAACTATTTTTCTAAGTGTTAGTTAGTCACACTAAATTATGAGTCATTTTCCATCTATAACAACTTTGCATATAGAACTAAGTGATATCATACTTTTGGACATTTGTTTTCTCTACATCATCAATATCATATACAGTAACTCTAACAATGATGGAGTCAAAAAATAGAACCCTCCCATTCATGCACAGAAATCTGACTCCTAAGCATAATATGTCATGTGTGATGGGAACACATATCTAGTAGCTTTAAAACATGTCACTAGGAACCTCACAAAAATACACACACTCTCATGTCTTCTTCCACTGTCTCTTTTTTGTCTTCACTCTCTCATCACGAGCCACCAAACTCACTTATTTACCTGCTTATTTTTATATTCACAAAAA